>NW_026576740.1:77500-87500 GCF_028641065.1 Leucoraja erinaceus | reverse complement strand
ACCCGGGTTCGACCCTGACCACGGGTGCTGTCAGTACGGAGTTTGTACGTTCTCACCGTGATCGCATGGGTTTTCTCCGGGTGTTCCAGTTCCCTCCAACGCACCAAAGATGTGCTGGTATGTAGGTTAATTGGCTTCGGTGATACATGTAAATTGTCCCCAGTGTGTAGGATAGTGCCGGTATAGGCTGGTCGGTGGGCCGAAGGGCCGGTTTCCATGCTGGGGGTGGAAGGGGATGAAGGTGAGGCCTCTGTTGAAGACAGACCCTTCCACATCAGAAAAGGGGAGGTCAGGGGGGATGGTGAAGACATGACAAGGTGGGGGTTGGGGTCAGAGGATGGGCGGGGAATGGACAAAGGCCGAGGCAAGATCTGCTGGGAGGGATGGTGGGTGTTCAGAGAGGAGGGGGACATGAGGACTAATGTATGGGTGGGATGTGGTCGTGGTACGCCCCAGCAGAGTCCGGCCACGTGATGTGAGAGTGTGCATGGTGGAGGCTGCGGACCTGGTGCTGAGCCTGGATCTCTAGTGAGGCGACGGCTCCGGTCCGCTGGTGAGCGGTGCCCGTGACCCGGACCTCAATGCCTTCTCTCCCCAGAACCACTTTGACCGGTCCCCCCGACCCGGTCTGAGAGACCCCGGAGCCCGCTAGACCAGGGCCGGGAACCGCTCTCTCTTCCTTCCTGTCCCGGCCGCGCTGCCCAGTTCACCAAATCTCGCCTAAAGTATTATTTTGTCGGCATTGTGTTTGACACAGACGCTGTGGGTGGAAGGGCCTGTTCCTGGACATTTCTATGTGTTATGTTCTGTAGTTTATTTATCTAAACCAGCGGTTCCCAAAGCGGGCAGTACCGCCAGCTGGAGGTTATGGGATTACCACAGGGTGGCTAATGGGGTGGCAGGGGACAGGCGGGGACGGGGAATTGGGCAGTAGTGGTGGCTGTCTGCACTTGCCTTACGTCTGGGCAGTTGTCCGCTCCACCGCCGTTCTCTATAAAACCGCGAACCACTTTCCTAAATAGTAGTTTCAGTTTAGTTTATTCACGGTGGCGCAGCGGTAGAGTTGCTGCCTACTGCCCCTGTCTCACTTAGGAAACATGAATGGAAACCTCTGAAGACTTTGCGCCCCACCCAAGGTTTCCGTGTGGTTCCCGGAGGTTGCAGGTAGTTGCCGGAGGTTGCGGGTAGTGGAAGCAGGTAGGGAGACTGACAAAAACCTCCGGGAACCGCACGCAAACCTTGGGTGGGGCGCAAAGTCTCCAGAGGTCTCCGTTCAGGTTTCCTAAGTGGGACAAGGGCATTACAGCAAAATGCAGCGCCAGAGACCCGGGTTCGATCCCGACTACGGGTGCTGTCTGTATGAAGTTTGTACGTTCTCCCCGCGATCTGCGTGGGTTTTCTCCGAGATCTTCGGTTTTTTCCCACGCTACAAAGACGTACAGCTATGTAGGTTAATTGGCTTGTTTAATTGACTCGATAAAATGTTAAATTGTCCAAGTTGGCGATATGCAGAGTACTGCCCTGCCGACTACAACATTCAGAAGGTTCAGAAAGTTTAGTTTAGTGATACAGCGCCGAAACCGGCCCTTCGGCCCACCGAGTCTGCACTGACTAGCGATCCCTGTACACTAACACTATGCTAGGGACCTTACAATTCTACTAAGATAATTAACCTACAACCATGTACGTCTTTGTAGTGTTGGAGGAGTCCGGAGCACCGGAGGTCACGGGGAGAACGTTCAAACTCCATACAGGCAGCACCCGCAGTCAGTCTGCTTATTACGGGGTCTTGTTCCACACACCCTTGTTCCACACACCCAGCAACCTCAGGGTGGAACCTCAGCTTCCTCTTTAAATCTTTTCCCTCTCACCATAGACTTTTGTCCTCTGGGTTTAGCCTCTCCTACAGAGGAAAAGGCAGTGCGCATCCGACCTTATTTATACTCCTCATGGTTTTATAAATGACTTATTGAGGTCACCTCTCAACCTCCTGGCTAAACAATGTCAGCCTGTCCAGGCTCTCCTTATAAATGGTCCCCAGTTCCAGTAACATCCTGATGAATCTTTTCGGCACTCCCCCCTTTCCAACTTGGTGAGAGCTTGAGACAGAGACAGAGGGAGCGGGGCTGTGGGCGGGACAGGTGTGGACTAGAGGGACAGAGTGGCCATGAGTT
Source organism: Leucoraja erinaceus (assembly GCF_028641065.1). NCBI lineage: Eukaryota > Metazoa > Chordata > Chondrichthyes > Rajiformes > Rajidae > Leucoraja > Leucoraja erinaceus. Next base: position 85,326 of record NW_026576740.1, on the reverse strand, counting down.
TCCCGCGGTGATCTACTGCTGAGAAAGTTCCCTTCACAATATCCTGCCAACCTTGCACTAAACGGTATTCCCTTATCATGTATCTATACACTGTGAACAGCTCGATTGTAATCATGTATTGTCTTTCCGCTGACTGGATAGCACGCAACAAAAGCTTTTCACTGTACCTCGGTACACGTAACAATCCTGACCTGCATTGCTGTCTGTGTGGAGTTTGCACGTTCTCCCTGTGACCGCGGGAGAATGTGTGGGTTTGCATACTTGATTCCTTTAAATTGCCTGTAGTTTCAGTTCAGTTGAGTTTATTGTCACGTGTGGCGAGGTACAGTGAGCAGCTTTTGTTGCGAGCTCAACAGTCAGCAGAAAGACAATACATGATTACAGCAGAGCCACGGGAAGTGTATGAGAATGTGGGGTAACTCGGAGTGCCAACGGGTCATCGCTGGTCGGCGTGGACTCGGTGGGCCGAAGGGCCTGCTTTCTGTGCTGTATCTCCAATAAAACTATCCCTACATTGTCCATCAACCTCCTGCATCCGGGCAGCTCTGGTCAGTGGTGTCGATCAAAGATCTTATAGCAGAGCAAGATAGGCTACTCCTGCTAAATGCAATGGACTGACGTGTAGTACGCTATGGAGGGGATCATGGGCATTTTTCCACGCCCATTTTAGCAACCTGAGCCGACCTGACCCGACTCGCACTGTAATCAATGTTGCGGGGTAACAGTTTGTGTGGGTCAGATTCATAAATCTGTCAGTTCAAACTTCTTTTCAAGAATAACATTTGATTCTGGTAATTGTCTTTTTTAATGTTTTTTAAATCATTTCTTTTTAAATGGCTCACAAGCAGTGTTTGAGTTGATTTTGTAGTAACCGGAACCGACCCGACTCGCAGGGTGATTGACAGGGGGGGACTTTTTGTGCGTGATATAGGGTTAGATTCATAATTCTGTTAGTTCATAATTCTGTTGATTCTTGTTAAAGAATAAAATGTTTATAAACACACATACATGAAAATTATATAAATGTATATAACACACACAATTATATTTCTTCTAATCCAATAATGAACTTTATTTCAGATCTTTGGTGCCGATGTCAGCCCGGATTTGGAATAACTCCACCCGGACTCGGGACCCCAGTATCCACGGACCAGCGGACAGGAACTGCACCAGACAAGGTCACGGGTCGAAACCCTTCACACTACGTGTAGGAAAGAACTGCAGATGTTGGTTTAAATCCTTTCCTTCTTTCCTGAGATGCTGCCTGTCCCGCTGAGTTACTCCAGCTGTTTGTGTCTATCTTCTGTGTAAACCAGCATCTGCAGTTCCTTCTTTTCTAATTGTGTTTTACACTAGTCCTGTTTTTTGTACAGTATTTCTCCTTTTCACTGTCTTGTGTAACCCGTGTAATGTTTGTATAAGATGCGTTCAGTGTGTGTCATAGAAACATAGAAAATAGGTGGAGTAGGCCATTCGGCCCTTCGAGCCAGCACTGCCATTATTGGCTCATCATCCAAAATCAGTAGCCCGTTCCTGCTTTCTCCCCATATCCCTTGATTCACTATCCTCCCAATATCCCTTGATTCCTTTAGGCTAAAGAACGAAATCTAACTCTCTCTTGAAAACATCCGATGAATTGGCCTCCACTGCCTTCGGTGGCAGACAATTCCACAACTCTCTGGGTGAAAATGTTTTTCCTCATCTCAGTCCCAAATTTTGCATCTATAACCCTGTGACGCTGCTGGAAGCAAGATTGTCATTCTACCTGTACCTCCCTGCATGTGACAATGAACTCAATTACACGCGATTCCCTCCCTCTGGTCGGGAGAGTCCGGGGCTGATTCCCAATCCTGGCCTCAGAGTCGGGGTTCCGTGGCCCCTGCAGTCCCCACACTCAGTGATCGCCTCGACCCCTCGTGTCGACTCTGGGTTAGTCGTGGGATATGGCTAATGGAAGGTAGCCCTGAACTAAACATGTTTCAAAAGAATTTATTTAATTACGGGCTAATAACGGGAAAAAAGCTTATACTCAAATTCTGGAAAAACGCTCCTATACCAACAATAAAAATGTGGATTTCAAACATGTTCGAAACACTACACCTGGAAGATATGAGACTCCTCCTCGCGGGCAAAGCAGACCACTTCCAAAAGACGTGGTCTGCATTTATGAACTTTCTACAAGCATAAAGTGCAATAATAATTTAAAAAATAAATGGTGCCAGGATCTGGTAACAGGGGGTGAAAAATATGGTTGGTGCATCCCTTTTTGTGGAGCTTTTTATAATAGAGCGATTGTAGGGTCTATTTCTTAACTTTCTTCTCTAACACTCTTTCTAATGGGCTTTCTTTTCCCAACACTTTCCTGCACTCTCACGACTCTTTCTCACTTTCCTTACTTCTTTTATTTCTATCTTTCTTAAAGCTCGAAAAATGAAGGGATACAACAAATGTAATAAGATATATGTGGTGTGTATTACTGTAACTTATTGTACTTCTAATAAAAATAAAATAAAATTAAAAAATTTTAAAAAAAAAGTTATTTTAATAAACATAGTATAAAATATTGGAAATTTATAAAATATACATTTTAATGGGATCATTATATACAGCTGTAACATGTCTATTTCGAGATCAAGGGAGGTGGTGGGGGCAAATATGCATTGTCGATAGCCTAATCGTTAAAGGGTTAAAATATAGCCTAATCGATAAAGATCTGAGAAGAGGAATCAGAGCTGCCAAGGAAAGGTACTCTGAGAAGTTGAGGAGCAAGTTCTCAGCTAGTGACTCCTCAGTTTGTAAGGGCATGCAATAAATCACCAGCTATAAGAGGAAAGCCCCCCCGATCTTTGGACAATTGTCAGCTGACCAACAACCTGAATGAGTTTTTACAGCTGTTTTGAAAATCAGAAACCCCCTCCTCCCCCCCCCCCCCCCAACAAACACAGCCAGACCCCAGATAGCAAAGAATGGACCTTGCACCCACTCCTCCCCATTCACCACTTCACACCTGCTTAAGGCAAGACACCAGTATGAAAAGACTGGACCCTTTCCCACCTAAACCAACACTTCACACCCACTCCCAGCCTGACCTCAGTCTGCAAAGACTGGGCCCTTCTACGCCCACCCCACTCCAATCACCTGCCTGCTTCAAAGTCTCTACTATTGTCCCTGTATCCAAAAAGGCAAGGATTACTGGTCTTAAACACTACAGGCTTGTCGCACTGACCTCTGTGGTCATGAAGACCCTTGAAAGGCTTGTGTTGGCCAAGCTGAAAAATATCACAATCTGCAGTTTGCATTTCGAGCCAATAGATCTGTGGATGACGCAGTCAACCTGGGCCTGCACTTCATCCTCCAGCACCTAGACCGCGAGGATTTTGTTTGTTGACTTTAGTTCTGCATTCAACACCATTGTGCCAGAGCTACTACACTCCAAACTTTTCGAGTTGACTGTGCCTGAACCCTCTCTGTCGGTGGATCACCAGCTTCCTGACAGACAGGAAGCAGCATGTGAGACGGGAAAGCATATCTCGGACTTGCAGTCCCTCAGCAAGGCTGCGTACTCTCCCCTCTCCTGTACTCTTTCTACACCAATGACTGCACCTCCACAGACACCGTTGTCAAGCTTCTCAAGTTTGCGGACGACACAACCCTGATTGGACTGATCCAGGATAGGGAGGAATCTGCCTACAGACAGGAAGTTTCACAGCTGGCATCCTGGTGCCATCGCAACAACCTGGAGCAAATGTTCTTAAGACAATGGAATTGATTGTAGACTTTAGGAGAGCTCCTCCTCCCCTCACCCCACTCACCATCAACAACACCACATCTGTGGAGTCTTTTAAGTTCCTGGGAACCATAATCTCCAATGACCTTAAGCGGGGGGCCACCATCGACTCCACAGTGAAAAAGGCACAACAGAGGATGTGCTTCCTACGGCAGCGGAGGAAACACAATCTCCCACAGCGGGTCAGGCAGCATCTCTGGAGAATAGTTAGAGTCATAGAGTGACACAGTGTGGAAACAGGCCCTTTGGCCCAACTTGCCCACACTGGCTAACAATGTCCCAGCTACACTACAACTTCACTTGCCTGTGCTTGATCCATATCCCTCCAAACCTGTCCTATCCATGTACCTGCCTAACTGTTTCATAAACGATGGGATAGTCCCAACCTCAACTACCTCCTCTGGCAGTTCGTTCCACCACCCTTTGGTGTGAAAAAGTTACGCCTCCGATTTTTTTCTTCATCTTGAGCCTATGTTCTCTGGTCCTCGATTTCCCTATTCTGGGCAAAATACTATGTGCACCTACCCAATCTATTCCTCTAAAGGTTTTGTACACCTCGATAAGATTTCCCCTCATCCTCCTGCGCTCCATGGACTAGAGTCCTAACCTACTCAACCTCTCCCTATAGCTCTCTCCCTATAGCTTACACCCTCTAGTCCTGGCACTATCGCAACGTTTAAGAAACAGTTAGACAGATTCATGGATAGGACCGATTTGGAGGGATATGGATCAAACGTGGGCAGGTGGAACTAATGTAGATGGGATTTGCTGGGCCGAAGGGCCTGTTCCCACACTGTATCACTCTATGACTCTATCTATCTTTCCCTCTCAAACCCATTCTCCTGCCTTCTCCCCATTACCTCTGACACCCGTATCAATCAAGAATCTATCAATCTCCTCCTGAAAAATGTCCATTGACTTGGCCTCCACAACTGTCTGTAGCAATGAATTCCACAGTTCACCACCCTCTGACTTAAGAAATTCCATCTCCTTCATAAACGAACATCTTTTAATTCTGAGACTGTGGCCACTGGTCCTAGACTCTCCCACGTGGAAACATCCACTCCATCCAGGCTTTTACCAGGCTGGGACATACTGCAACAGCTTCACACCATGTCCCAATGCTTGGGTCCTATCCTGCATCACCCAAGGCAGCAGAGACATTCTAAGAGAGGGCATGCACCGTAACAAAGTAGCTCATAATGGTTTGGGTAACATTCAGGAATGTCTATACATGTCACATCATGAATATTATTGAATAAGGGTCTTGACCCGAAATCTATATTACTAAAAGTCTGATCTTGACCACTTCCTGTTGTTCTGTATATTGATATTAGAAAAAATGCTGCCACTTACGGCTATGATTTTTGGCCATCTTACTCAGAGTTCCTCTCCGCTGCGCAGGACAAGAGGATTTTTCCTATCGATGAAAAATAAAAGAGTTAATAAAAACGTTGAGATTCTCTCTCCTGAAGGCCACTCCCCTTCCGGAGGGACTATAAAACCTAGAAGTGTTGAGTGCCTCAGTCAGTCTCTGCTAGATAGGGGAGCGAGAGGGTGACGTATCTCAGTCTGAGCTGTGAATAACACTGAACGCATGTCTACTACACTGTGAGTGGTTTTACTGACCTGTCAGTGCCCTTAATGTGGTTTGAAAATATAGTTTGGAAATGTTAAAGCTGTGTTGCCTTTGGTTTGGAAATCCTAAAGCTGTGTTGCCTTTGGTTTGGAAATGCAAATGCTGTGTTGCCTAATAAAGTTGCCTTGGCTAATTAAACTTGCCTTGGCTAATTAAAGTTGCCTTGCCTAATTAAAGTTGCCTTGCCCAATTAAAGTTGCCTTGCCTAATTAAAGTTGCCTTGCCCAATTAAAGTTGCCTTGCCTAATTAAAGTTGCCTTGCCCAATTAAAGTTGCTTTGCCTATTAAAGTTGCCTTTAATGTTGCCTTGCCTTCGGCATAAGTAAAATCTAATCTTGACCACTTCCTGTTTGCGCTTTATATTTATTTTATGCTACCACGTACGGCTGTGATTTTTGGCCATCTTACTCAGAGTACCCCTCCGCTCATCGGGTGCCGGGGATTTTTTCCATCGATGAAAAATAAAAGAGTTATTAGTGTTTAAAAAATGTTGAGATTCTCTCTCCTGTCAATCATGCCATGAAGGTCACGCCCCATCTGGTAGTGGGGGGGGGGGGGGGGGGGGGGGGGGGGGGGGTGGGGGGGCCGGGGGGGGGGAGGGGGGGGGGGGGGGGGCGGGCGGGGGGGGGTGGGGTGGGGAGGGGGGGGGGGTGGTGGGGGGGGGGTGGGTGGTGGTGAGGGGGGGGGGTGGGGGGGGGCGGGGTGTGGGGGTGGGTGGGGGGTGGGGGGGGGGGGGGGGGGGGGGGGGGGGGGGGGGGGGGGGGGGGGGGGGGGGGGGTGGGGGGGGGGGGGGGGTGGGGGGTGGGGGGGGGGGGGGGTGGGGGGGGGGGAGGGGGGGGGGGGGGGGGGGGGGGGGGGGGGGGGGTGGGGGGGGGGTGGGGGGGGTGGTGGGGTGGGGGGGGGGGGGGGGGGGGGGTATAGAGCCCAGAAGTGTGGCCGTGGCTCAGTCTCTGCAAGATGGAGGATGGAGGGGTCACGACTCGCTGTCTTTAGTGGCCTTGCACCCTGCTTGAAATGGTATGAAACTGCACTTGAATTTGGTGGCCTTGTACCCTGCCATATAGCCGTGAATCAACTGCCAGCCCACCAGCCATGAGTGAGTGAGCTGCCAGCACAACAGGCTTGAGTGACTGAGCCGCCAGCCCAAGAATCCATTTGGCCCACAATGTCCATACTAGCCCTCTGGAAACCAGTCCCTTCAGCCCACAACACCAATACTAGCGCTCCAGAAAGTGCGCCCCCTCCCACCCCTCCACTGGCCACCAATATTGGAATTGGTGGAGAGGTGGAATATTGCACTGGGGGACCAACCCTCCCGTGTGATGCTGGGGCCCAACGGGTCCCACTTAGTCTAGTATAATCTATACCTTTTCTCCAGAGATGCTGCCTGACCCGTTTTTCACTCCTCTTTCAAATCTGCTCTACTTATCTACATGCATTTTTCTTCTTAACTTTATAGTCATAGAATGATGCAGTGTGGAAACAGGCCCTTCAGCCCAACTTGCCGACACAGACCGACATGTCCCACTCACACGCGTTTGGCCCATATCCATCAAAACCTGTCCTATCCATGTATGTGTCCAAATGTCTCTTAAACATTAGGATAGTCCCAGCCTTAACTACCTCTTCTGGCATCTTGTTCCATACACCCACCACCCTTTGTGTGAAAAAGATTCCTGTTAATTTCTGAAATATTGATCATAAATTTGGTGCAAAAATGCTCCAAAATAAGGCTCAGAATGCATCAGAAAGCACCTAAGCAGCGCGCACATTATTTCACTTTAAAATTTTTGTAATCCTGTCATGCCACCCCCCCTTTTTGAAAAGCTTCATACAGGCCTGTCTGATTCCTATTAAATCTTTTCAGGGGAAATCTTTTACCCTTCACTTTAAACCTATATCCTCTGGGACCTCGATTTCCTGACTCTGTGCATCTACCCATCTATTCCTCAAGTGATTTTATACACTTCTACAAGATCACCCCTCAACCTCCAGCGAATATTCCTGGCAACATCCTCGTAAATCTTCTTTCTACCCTTTCCAGCTTGACAACATCTAACTCAAGCATGTTGTGTCTATCTTTCAGGAAAAGCTACTTCCCCACAGCCATCAGGCTCAGACAAAACATGTATAGCCCATTACCTGTAATTTGCACTTTATCAGTTTATTTATTCATGTGTGTATATATTTATATAATGGTATATGGACACACTGTATTCGTGCCTTCTATGTTCTATGTTCTGTTGTGCCTGGAAGGTCATGTTTGACTAATCTTCTTGAATTTTTTGAAGAGGTTACTCGGGAAATTGATGAGGGTAAAACAGTGGATGTTGTCTATATGGACTTCAGTAAGGCCTTTGACAAGGTTCCTCATGGAAGGTTGGTTAAGAAGGTTCAATT
>NW_026576740.1:37500-72500 GCF_028641065.1 Leucoraja erinaceus | reverse complement strand
TCTGCTCCAGTGTCTCTCCCACTGCCCCAGTGTCTCTCCCACTGCCCCAGTGTCTCTCCCACTGCCCCAGTGTCTCTCCCACTACCCCAGTGTCTCTCCCTCTGCCCCAGTGTCTCTCCCACTGCTCCAGTGTCTCTCCCTCTGCCCCAGTGTCTCTCCCTCTGCTCCAGTGTCTCTCCCTCTGCTCCAGTGTCTCTCCCTCTGCTCCAGTGTCTCTCCCTCTGCCCCAGTGTCTCTCCCACTGCCCCAGTGTCTCTCCCTCTGCCCCAGTGTCTCTCCCTCTGCCCCAGTGTCTCTCCCTCTGCCCCAGTGTCTCTCCCTCTGCCCCAGTGTCTCTCCCTCTGCCCCAGTGTCTCTCCCACTGCCCCAGTGTCTCTCCCACTGCCCCAGTGTCTCTCCCACTGCCCCAGTGTCTCTCCCTCTGCTCTCTCCCTCTGCTCCAGTGTCTCTCCCTCTGCTCCAGTGTCTCTCCCTCTGCTCCAGTGTCTCTCCCTCTGCTCCCAGTGTCTCTCCCTCTGCCCCACTGCCGCCAAAGGCCAGGGGTACAGGGGCATTGTCTCGGCCTCACTGGAGCTGGCAGCGTCCCAGCCGACTCCATCCTCCACTGCATCTCGTTTCCCCGCCAGGCTGGGCTTGTCCATCAGTGAGCGGTGACCATTGGCAACGTCTGCTGAGAGAGAAGAGCGGGATCAGTGGGGAACCCGGTCACCCCGGCCTCACCGGGCCCGACAGAGCTAGTGTCACTCCCACTGTTCCAGAGTCACTCTGCACTGCCCCAGTGTCTCTCCCACACTGTGTCTCTCCCACACTGCCCCAGTGTCCTCCCACACTGCCCCAGTGTCTCTCCCACACTGCCCCAGTGTATCTACCACACTGCCCCAGTGTCTCTACCACTGCCCCAGTGTCTCTACCACACTGCCCCAGTGTATCTACCACACTGCCCCAGTGTCTCTCCCACACTGCCCCAGTGTCTCTCCCACACTGCCCCAGTGTATCTACCACTGCCCCAGTGTATCTACCACACTGCCCCAGTGTATCTACCACTGCCCCAGTGTATCTACCACACTGCCCCAGTGTATCTACCACACTGCCCCAGTGTATCTACCACACTGCCCCAGTGTATCTACCACTGCCCCAGTGTATCTACCACTGCCCCAGTGTATCTACCACTGCCCCAGTGTATCTACCACTGCCCCAGTGTATCTACCACACTGCCCCAGTGTATCTACCACTGCCCCAGTGTATCTACCACTGCCCCAGTGTATCTACCAGTGTATCTACCACTGCCCCAGTGTATCTACCACTGCCCCAGTGTATCTACCACTGCCCCAGTGTCTCTCCCACACTGCCCCAGTGTATCTACCACTGCCCCAGTGTATCTACCACTGCCCCAGTGTATCTACCACTGCCCCAGTGTCTCTCCCACACTGCCCCAGTGTATCTACCACTGCCCCACTGCCCCAGTGTCTCTCCCACACTGCCCCAGTGTATCTACCACACTGCCCCAGTGTCTCTACCACTGCCCCAGTGTCTCTCCCACACTGCCCCAGTGTATCTACCACTGCCCCAGTGTCTCTACCACTGCCCCAGTGTATCTACCACTGCCCCAGTGTATCTACCACTGCCCCAGTGTCTCTCCACACTCTCTCCCACACTGCCCCAGTGTATCTACCACTGCCCCAGTGTATCTACCACTGCCCCAGTGTCTCTCCCACACTGCCCCAGTGTATCTACCACTGCTGCCCCTGCCCCAGTGTCTCTCCCACACTGCCCCAGTGTATCTACCACACTGCCCCAGTGTATCTACCACTGCCCCAGTGTCTCTCCCACACTGCCCCAGTGTATCTACCACTGCCCCAGTGTCTCTCCCACACTGCCCCAGTGTATCTACCACTGCCCCAGTGTCTCTACCACACTGCCCCAGTGTATCTACCACTGCCCCAGTGTATCTACCACTGCCCCAGTGTATCTACTACTGCCCCAGTGTCACCACACTGCCCCAGTGTATCTACCACACTGCCCCAGTGTATCTACCACTGCCCCAGTGTATCTACCACTGCCCCAGTGTCTCTCCCACACTGCCCCAGTGTATCTACCACTGCCCCAGTGTATCTACCACACTGCCCCAGTGTATCTACCACTGCCCCAGTGTATCTACCACTGCCCCAGTGTATCTCCACTGAGGTTCCGTGCCCTTCACAATATCACAGGGACGGCCCCACATTGACCGCACTCCAAACTACCTCAAACACTTTGGGGCATCCTCAGGTTTCGAAATGCACAGAAATGCGTATCACCTGTGCAGAGGTGTGAGATAGTGACGAGGGTGGGGGGATGGGGGGGGGGGGGGGGGGGAGCGGGGTGGGGGGGGGGGGGGGGGAGGAGGTGATGGTGAGGGAGGGTCAAGAATAGGTAGGAGGTGTCGGGGGAATTGGTGTACAGGGATAGTGAGGTGTGAGCTCACTGGTTACCCTGGTCTTGGGGACTTCCATCAAACTTATTCTTAACCTGCAAATTTCCTGAGAAAGCAATTGTGGTTTGTGCCCCCTCCCCCTCAATTAGCCCCTTTCTACCCATGCCCATACATTGGTGTAATACAAAGACACCTGGTTTAGCAGCCTTATGTATGGCACCCTGTCAAAGGCCATCTGAACATTCACTGATAGACACAGAGTGCTGGAGTATCTATCCGATTTGTTAGTTCCTCAACAGATTTGTCAGAGAATTACTCCCTTTCACAAAACCATGCTGACTTCAACCTGTTTTATCATGTGTTTCTAAGTACCCTTAATCCTCAACCTTAATAATGGACTCACAACCACAAAAGTCAGACTAACTGGCCAACAATTTGTTTTGCTTTGCTCCCTTCTTAAACAGTGAAGTTACATTTGTGTTTTTCCAGTTCCTCTGGAGCCATTCCTGACTCTATTGATTCTGAAATATCACCACTAATGTCTCCACAATCTCTACAGCCACCTCTTTCAGAACCCTGGGGTGTAGTCCATCCGGTCCAGGTAACTCATCCACCTTCAGACCTTTCAGCTGCCCAAAGCGCCTTCTCCTTAGTAATAGCAACTCCACTAACTTCCACCCCCTAACTGTCTTGAATAGAGTCATGGAGTCACAGTGATACATTGTGAAAACAGGCCTTGGGCCCAACTTGCCCGCACCGGCCAACATGTCCCAGCTACACTAGTCCCACCTGCCTTTGTTTGGTCCATATCCCTCCAAACTTGCCCTATCCATGTACCTGTCCAAATGTTCCTTATACAATCCAACAGTACCTGCCTCAATTACCTCCTCTGGCATGTTGCTGGTCTCACACTGTGAAGGCTGACAAAACCATATTCCGTTTGTTCACCATTTCTTTGTTCCCCATTCAGCATCATTCTCCAGTGGTTCAATCTTGCCTCCCTTTGACTCTTTGTATATCTGAAAACAACTTTTGCTATCTTCTTTTATATTATTGGCTCGCATTGGTTCATTTTTCATCTTTTCTTCCCTTTGTCTTCTGTTGTTTTGTTTTAAGTTTTCCAGTCATAGAAACATAGAAACATAGAAAATAGGTGCAGGAGTAGGCCATTTGGCCCTTCGAGCCTGCACCGCCATTCAATATGATCATGGTTGATCATCCAACTCAGTATCCTGTACCTGCCTTCCCTCCATACCCCCTGATCCCTTTAGCCACAAGTGCCACATCTAAATATAGCCAATGAACTGGCCTCAACTACCTTCTGTGGCAGAGAATTCCAGAGATTCACCACTCTCTGTGTGAAAAATGTTTTTCTCATCTCGGTCCTAAAAGATTTCCCCCTTATCCTTAAACTGTGACCCCTTGTTGTCCTTGTTTCACCCTAATCTTGAGTCCTATTGTTTCCCCCTAATCTTTGCCATATTATTCACCTTCTCTTTTGCTTTATGCTGTTTGACATCCTTTGTCAGCCAAGGTCGCCACACTCTCCCTTTAATATGTTTCTTACTCTTTAGGATGAAATTATCCTACCTCTTCTAAATTAATCCCAGAAACTCCTGCCATTGCTGCTCCACCGTCATTCCTGCCTGGTTCCCTTTCCAATCAGCTTTAGCCAGCTCCTCCCCCATGCTTCTGTAGTTGCCTTGACTCTACAGTAATACTGACACATCCCATTTCAGATTCTCCCCCTCAAAACGCAGGTGGAATTGTATCATATTATGATCACTGCCTCCTATTGGCTCCTTTACCGTCAGCTCCTTAATCCGATCTGGTTCATTACACAACACCAAGTCCAGAATTGCCTTTTCCCTCGTGGGCTCAACTACAAGCTGCTCTAAGAAGCCATCTCGTGGGCACTTTACAAATTCATTCTATTGAGATTCACTACCAACCTGATTTTCCCAGTCAACCTACATATTGAAATACCCCAAGGCCACTGTGACATTGCCTTTCTTACACATCTTTTCCATTTCCTGATGTAATTTGTACCCCACATCCTGACTACTATTTGGAGACCTGTCTATAGCTCCCATCAGGGTCTTTTAACCCTTGCAGTTTCTTAACTCTACCCACAAGGATTCCTCAACTTTTCATCCTATAATGTTCCTTGCTGAAGATTGGATTTCATTCCTCACCAACAGAGCCACCCCATCCCCTATGCCCACCTGCTTGTCTTTTCAATAGGATGTGTATCTGTGGATGATCAGCTCCCAGCTCTGATCCTCTTTCACCCACGACTCTGCGATGCCGACAACTTCATACCTGCCAATTTGTAACTGCGCTATTAGCTCACCCACCTTGTTTCATAGACTGCCTGCATTTAGATATAACACCTTCAGTTCTGTATTCACCACCCCTCTTCTCAAACTGGTCCCCATGTTGCCTAATGGTAGAATCTTATCCCTTTCTAAACTTCCTGTACCATCTTATTCTGGAGACTGTGGTGACCTCTCCTGCTCTCTCCTTCCTTTTACCTTTATCCATACTTATCCAATCTGTCATCCATCTAGCCACTCACTAATTAGTTTAAAACCCTATCTCCAGCCCTAGTTATGAGGTTCATCAGGACCCGAGTCCCAGAAGGGTTCAGGTGGAGTCCGTCCTGTCAGAACAGCTCCCTCCCTCCCCCAACACTGATGCCAATGTCCCACAAATTCAAACCCACTTCTCCCACACCAATCTTTGAGCCACACGTTTAACTTTCTAATCACATCGATCTTGTGCAAGTTTGCTCGTGGCTCAAGTAGCAATTGAGAGATTATCACCTTTTTGGTTCTGCTTTTTAATTTAGTCCCTAGGTGCTCAAATTATCTCAGCAGAACCTCTTTCTTTGTTCTACTTATGTCTTTGGTCCCCACATGGACCACGATGACTGGATCTTTCCCTCCCACTCCAAGTTCCTCTGCAGGTCAGACGAGATGTCCTGAAGATAGACACAAACTGCTGGAGTAACTCAGCGGGACAGGCAGCATCTCTGGAGAGAAGGAATGGGTTACATTTTGGGTCGGGACCCTTTTTCAGACTGAAGAAAGGTCTCGACCCGAAACGTTACCTATTCCTTCCCTCCAGAGATGCTGCCTGCCCCGCTGAGTTACTCCAGGATTTTGTGTCTATCTTTGGTTTAAACCAACATCTGCAGTTCCTTCCTACAATGTGATCTACTCAACCCAGGCATCAAGGAGGCAACACAGCCTTTGGGACTCTTGATCCTCGTGACAGAGAATTGTGTCCATTCCCCTCACTATACTATCCCCAATGACTATGTGGCTCTTCTCTCTCCCCTCTTGATGGGCCCCCTGAACCATAGTGCCCTGGATGCTCATCCTTCCAACAGCCCCCCACTCTCATCCACACAGGGAGAAAGACTCTCAGACCTGTTAGACAAGCTCAAGGGTTGAGGTTGCTCCAACACTGTCTCTTGTGACCCCAACCTGCCTCACTCACAGTCACCCCGTCCTTCTCATGACCACGGACCATATTGGAAGTAGTTACACTAACAGGTGCGACTGCTGCAGAGACAAAGAGTCCAGGAAATTCTCCCTGGCCCTGATGTGCCGCAGTGTTTGAAGCTCACACTCCAGCTCGTCAACTTTGAGCCTGAGTTCCTCGAGCAACCAACACTTGGTGCAGATGTGACCACCAGGATCCACTAGCTTGTATTGTATTGTATTGTATTGTATTGTATTCAATTTATTGTCATTGTCTCAATTTGAGACAACGAAATGAATTTTCCTTACAGGCAGTATCATTAAAAAAAATCACAAAGAAATTATAAAAATAAATAATAAATAAATAATAAAACATATTAAAAATAAAATTGAAATTGAATTAAATTTTTTTTAAAAAGCACAAATACAGAAGTCCACGACACAACATAACATAAATGGCACCCAGGTGAGGACGGCACCATAGTCCAGCCAGCCTCCCCTCCGTGTTCATCCGTGGACGGGGCCTTCCAAGCACCCGCAGTCGCCGCCCCGGGTGGCCCGATGTTCAGGCCCTCACGCCGGGCTGGTGGAACGCCGACGCCGAACCCCGACGGTGAGCAGCCTCCTCCTCAGCGGCCCGGACCTCCTGATCAGCCGCCTCCCGCTGCCGGAGTCTGCAGCTCCTGAGTCCGCAGGTCGAGCCGGGCAGAGTCACAGGACCCCGCGTTGATTAGTCAGCGCCGCCCGCGTTGGGAGCTCTGCAAACCGCAGCTCCGTGATGTTGGTGCAGCAGGTCCAGCACTCCGGGCTCCAAACGGCGACCCCCGGTAAGGCATCACCAGCCCCGCGATGTTCCAGCGCTGTCCCGCCGCTGCTGGAGCTCCGGTCGATCCCGGCAGGAAAGGCCGCGCCAATCCAGGTAGGTAGGCCGCTGTGGGGGGGGGGGGGGGGGAGGACGCGACTCGAATAATAGTCGCGTCCTCACCAGGAAGCGGCTGAAGGACGGTATCCCCCGCACCGTGCCCTCTTCCCCCACATAAAAACACCAAAAAAACACAAAAAAATACACTTTTACATAACTAAATAAACAAAAAAACAAAAAGATACCGGGCTGTAGGTGGAGGCTGCTGGCACCAGCGCAACCGGAAGTACAATAGCTCCCACATCATGCGGCCACAACATATCGTGTGATCCTCTAACCTGACTCTGTTTATGCCCTACAGCTCCATTTGAAACTCCTCACTTAAGTTGTACCACCTTTGGGCGAGAAACAGACTAGCTTGCCAGCTTACCACTCTGCCATTAAATGCCCCCAGATTCTACAACTCACCTACACTCGCTTAGTTTAGTTTATTGTCACATGTACCGAGGTACAGTGAAAAGCTTTTCATGCATGCCAACCAGTCAGCAGAAAGACAATATATAATTACAGGTTACACAAAAAAGCTGGAGAAACTCAACGGGTGCAGCAGCATCTATGGAGCGAAGGAAATAGGCAACGTTTCGGGCCGAAACCCTTCTTCAGACTGATCGGGGGCGGGGGTGGGTGGGGACAAGAAAGGGAAAAGGAGGAGGAGCCCGAAGGCTGGGGGATGGGAGGAGACAGCAGGGGGGCTGAGGAAGGGGAGGAGACAGCAAGGACTAACAAAATTGGGAGAATTCGATGTTCATGCCCCCGGGGTGCAGACTCCCCAAACGGAATATGAGGTGCTGTTCCTCCAATTTCCGGTGCTGCTCGCTGTGGCCATGGAGGAGACCCAGGACAGAGAGGTCGGAGACGGAGTGGGAGGGGGAGTTGAAGTGCTGAGCCACCGGGAGGTCAGCTTGGTTATTGCGGACCGAGCGGAGGTGTTCGGCGAAACGATCGCCCAACCTCCGCTTGGTCTCACCGATATAGATCTGCTGACATCTAGAGCAGCGGACGCAATAAATGAGGTTGGAAGAGATGCAGGTAAACCTCTGTCGCACCTGGAACGATTGCTTGGGTCCTTGAACGGAGTCGAGGGGGGAGGTGAAGGGACAACTGTTGCATCTCTTGCGGTTGCAAGGGAAAGTGCCCGGGGAGGGGGTGGACCGAGAGGGAAGGGAAGAATTGACAAGGGAGTTATGGAGGGAGCGGTCTTTGCGGAAGGCAGATATGGGGGGAGATGGGAAGATGTGGCGAGTGGTGGGGTATAATATAATTATATAATTATATTATATAATTACAATTGAGTCATCCACAGTGTACAGATACTGTACACGGTAAAGGGGATATTGTGAATTGAAATAGTGCAAGAAAAGGTCCAGTAAGGCGATCAAAGATAGTTCAAAGGTGTGTAGGTTAATTGACTTGGTATAAATGTAAACAATTTTCCTTAGATGGGATAGTGTTAATGTGTAGGGATTGAGAAGGGAGGGCCCGCCAGGGTGATAGCAGCCCTGCTGGGAGTCTCTTTGTTTTTTCCTTCTTTTTTGTTATTTTTAGTTTGTTAAGAGTTGGTTTTAAAGTTCTTCGGTTTGTTTTATGTGGGGGGAGGGGTTCGGGGGAAACTTTGTTTCAAGTTCTTACCTTCTCGGACATGTGATTAATTTTCGGATGACATTCTCCGGGGCTCTGCAGCCTACCATCGCTGGAGCTGGAGGCCACTTCAAGCTGTCGTGAGCCCCACATCGGTTTTAGATAGGCACATGGATATCGGGAATGGAGGGTTAGCGTCCATTGCCTGGGATCACTCCCACCACGGAACCAACACCAAGGGCTCGCAGTCTTCGGGTGAGGCTGAGTCAGGGAGTTCTAACGTCGCGGAAGGTTCGACCAGGTTTGGTCGCCCGGCATGGGGGAGCTGACATCCCCCCGATGCGGGGGAAGATCGCCTCGACACGGAGGGCCCATACGCCACCGGCTACGGGAGTCAAGATCGTCCTGACAATGGGGGCTCGAGGCCCACGACCAAGGAAGAACAAAAGGATTTCATAGCAAAAGGATTTGAGTATAGGAGCAGGGAGGTTCTACTGCAGTTGTACAGGGTCTTGGTGAGACCACACCTGGAGTATTGCGTATAGTTTTGGCCTCCAAATCTGAGGAAAGACATTCTTGCCATAGAGGGAGTGCAGAGAAGGTTCACCAGACTGATTCCTGGGATGTCAGGACTTTCATATGAAGAAAGACTTTCACACAGAGAGTGGTGAATCTCTGGAATTCTCTGCCACAGAGGGTAGTTGAGGTCAGTTCATTGGCTATTTATAAGAGGGAGTTAGATGTGGCCCTTGTGGCTAAAGGGATCAGGGGGTATGGAGAGAAGGCAGGTACAGGATACTGAGTTGGATGATCAGCCATGATCATATTGAATGGCGGTGCAGGCTCGAGGGGCCGAATGGCCTACTCCTGCACCTATTTTCTATGTTTCTATATAAAAGGATGTACTTGAACTTTATTTTGCCTTCCATAACAGTGAGGAACATGTAGGAGTCACTGTGGTGGATGTTTATGTTAAAATGTGTTTTTGAGTGATCTGTTACTTTTAAGATGGCTGCCGGAGGTGAGAGTGAACGCTGGCGTGATTAGCTCCCGCTGCGCTCTCTACATGTTGTTTTTGTTTCATTTTATTTATATATTTGTAATTTGCTTGTTTTAATCTGTAAGGTGTCCTTGAGTGCTCTGAAAGGCGCACATCAGTAAAATGCATAATTATTATTATTATTGCTGGTCGATGCAGACACGGTGGGCCAAAGGACCTGTTTCTGGGCTGTTTCTCCAAACTCTGTCTACAATGAGGTAGATAGTAGCTCAGGACTACTCTCTAGTTGTTGGTAGGATGGGTTGATGGACTTGGGGGTGATTTAAACTGGGGAAATATTGTATGTCTTTACATATTTGGTGTATGGTGTGTAAAACATAGAATTTCACGATAATAATATCACATGTGATAAAAAAGTTCAATCAATCAATTAACATGCAGAACAGGTTCACCAGAATGCTGCCTGGAATAGAGGGAATATGGTCTCAGGAGATTGAATAAAAAGGAACTGCAGATGCTGGTTTATACCAAAGATAGATACAAAGTGTTGGAGTAACTCAGCGGGTCAGGCAGCATCTCTGGAGAACACATATGTGACATTTATCCAAAATTCAGACTTCAGGTATAAGGAGAGGTTGGACAAACATGGATTGTTTTCTCTGCTGCGTTGGAGATCTAATAGAGGCATGTGAAATTAGGAGGCATTGATAGGGTAGAGAGTCAGAACCTTTTATCCAGGATGGAAATGTCAAAGACTAGAATGCAGAGTTTTAAGGTGAAAGGGGGAAAGGGGATGTTAACACAGAGAGTGGTGGGTGGCTGGAACGAGCTTCCAGGGATGGTGGGTGCGGCTGATATGATTGTGGTGTTGAAGAGGGTTTTAGGTAGGCACATGGATATCGGGAATGTAGGGTTAGTGTCCATGCTGAGATTATACCTGGTTCTCTGGAGCAGTGAGGCAGTGGCTCTGCCCATTGTGACAGTGTGCCCGCCCTCTTCACAGCGTTGATAACATGCCCCTCCTGATCATCAGGGCCCCAGAGCAAGTTAAGCAGAACATGGAACAGTACAGTGCAGAACAGGCCCTTCGGCCTATTATACTGTACTGTACTGAACATGATGTCAAGGTTAATTATCTGCTTGCACAGGTTCTATATCTCTCCATTCCCTGCACCCGTGACAACACTTCAAAATGAAGGCATCTGGTTGTGAAATGCTAGGAATTACTCACGCGGGCCTAAGAGGTAGCCGGCACTGTTCAACGTCCACCCTCGTCTATCTTTAGGCTGCAAAGCAAGTTTACAGTTTACAGAGTACATGTATTATACAGAGTACAGTGTACATGTATTATACAGAGTACATGTATTATACAGTATTATACAGTGTGTTGCACAGTGTACAGTATTATACAGAGTACATGTATTATACAGTGTACATGTATTATACAGTGTACATGTATTATACAGTGTACATGGATTATACAGAGTACATGTATTAATTGTCCCGTAATAATGTGAATGGGAGACCATGGTGGGCTGTGGGCCTGTTTCCATGCTGTATCTTTCAAACAATTCATTCACTCTGTCTTTACCTGTGGTCACCCCTTCCCTCTCCCCGTAACCCAACTCACCCCCCCCCACCCCCCCCACCCCACCCCCAACCCCCTCACCCACTTTTACCATCCCCCGCTCCTCCCACCAACACCGCACTCCCCCCTCCCTGGCACCCCCACTCCCCCTACTTCCATCCCCCACCCCGTCACTTATCACTCCCCCCAACACACCCCACTGCCATCACGTCACCACCCCCTCCTCTAGCATTCCGCCACCCCTACCACTCGTGTCACTCCCACCATCGGGCTACTCACCACCCCCCACCCCCCCCCCCCCCCCCACTGCACCCATGTCCCTACCCTCCCTCCATCACCTTTCCAGCTCACATATTCTCACCCTCCCCCCCCCCCCCCCCCCCAGCTTCAACCTGCCCCACCCCACATGCTCCTCACCGGGATGATGGATCCGAAGCAGCCCATGGCGAGAGCGCACAGGAGGAGGAGGAGGGAGCTGCAGACACGGGCACCGCTCGGCATCTGTGGAGGGAGAAGGTGGCAGAGAATGTGTAAACACGGAGCTGCAGGGAGGGGGAAGGGGGAGGGTGGGGAAGAGGATGGGGGTGGGGAAGGGGAGGGGGAGGGTGGGGAAGAGGGTGGGGAGGGTGGGGAAGTGATGGGGGTGGGGAGGGGGAGAGGGGAGGGTGAGAGAAGAAGTGTAGGGAGGGGAGGGGAAGGGAGGAAGAGGGAGGGGAGAGGGAGAGGAGAGGAGGGGAAGGGTGGGGGAAGGAGAGGAGGAGGGGAGGAGAGGGGGGAAGAGAGGAGGAGGAGGGGGGAGGGGAGGAGGCAGGGGACGGGTAGGGGGAGGGGAGGGTAGGGGAAGAGAGGGGCTGGTCCACTGGCTACACTCCCCACTCACCTGGTGTCGACGTTCCCACTCTCCTGGGGTCCAGGACCACATGCGGGCAGGTGAAATTAGGTTATCTAGACATTATGTTCAGCATGGACATTCTGGGCCTACTTGGGACTATCTCAGGTAGGCAACATGGTTGGTAAGGATGGGTTGGGCCGAAGGGTTGTTCCTGTGCTGTCCTGTTCTCTGTTCTAATGGGAGAAGGCCTTTCATCCCAACTTACCCTTACCACTATTCAACACATTGTCATGGACATACAGCATGGAAACAGGCCCTTCGGCCCATCCCATCCATACCAATCATGTTGCCTCCCTTAGCTTGTCCCATTTGCCTGTGTCTGCTCTGTATAGCTCTGGACATTTCCTAACCATGTACCTGTCCAAATGTATTTTAAATGATGTTGTTGTATCTCCTTCAACTACATCGATGAATTAAAAACACTGCAGATGTTGAAAATCTGAAATAAAAACAGAAAGTGCCCCTTCTATATACCCGCCACATTCTGTGTGAAAAATATACTCCTCGCATTCCCCTTAAACACTTCTACTTTCACCTTAACCTCGCCTTTTGGTTTTAGCTGCCACTGAAAGGATGCTGAACATTCCTTATCCGCGACCATTAATGATACTATGAATCACTCGACGGTCTCCCAGCCTCTTTCACTCCAGGGAAAACAGTCCGATCACTCTTGTATCTCAACCCCTGCAGCCCCAGCAACATCTTTGCCATTATACTCGGCACCACCTCTCGCTTCATTCCAGGGAGTGCAGCGTAGGTTCACCAGGTTAATTCCCAGGATGGCAGGACTGACATATGATGAAAGAATGGGTCGACTGGGCTTGTAGTCATTGGAATTTAGAAGAATGAGAGTGGATTTTATAGAAAAATATAAAATTATTAAAGGATACAGGCTAGATCTTCCCCATGTTGGGGGAGTCCAGAACCAGAGGTGGTAGTTTAAGAATAAGAGGTTGGCCATTTAGGACAGATGAGGAAAAACTTCTTCACCCAGAGAGTTGTGAATCTGTGGAATTCTCTGCCACAGAGGCCAATTCACTGGATGTTTTCAAGAGAGAGTTAGATTTAGCTCTTAGGAATCAAGGGATATGGGGGAAAAGCAGGAACGGGGTACAGATTTTAGATGATCAGCCATGAATGAAGCTGGCTCGAAGGGACGAATGGCCTACTCCTGCACCTATTTGTCTATGTTTTTTTTCTATGTTTTCTCTATTATGGCGATGAGAACTGCCCTCAGTACTCCGGGGAAATTTTACAGTTGAATCTTTATCAGAAAAGATTAATAACGACTATTTATGAGTTGATTTTGAAATTACAAATAGATACATTTGATAAAATTAAGAATGACTGGGAAAGAGAACTCCAAATGTCTTTATCTATAGAGAAATGGGAGAGCATTCTTCAATTAGTTAATACCTCTTCAATGTGTACAAGACACACTTTGATACAATTCAAGGTGGTTCAGAGTTCATATGTCAAAAGATAAGTTTGCTCGTTTTTATGGTCATATAAATCTTACCTGGTCCTGCCCTCATTTGGAAAAATATTGTAAATACATTTTTGATACTATTTTTGTAGTCTTAGGTATTGATTTACAACCTCGTCCTATTACTGCAATTTGTGGGCTACCAATGTTAGATTCTATTCATTTGTCCCGCTCCGCCCATCGGTTGATTGCTTTTACCACATTAATCGCCAGAAGATCTAATTTATTTAAATGGAAAGACTCCAACCCTCCGACCACACTCCATTGCTACTCTTAAACAATATCATGTTTAAATTTAGAAAAAATCAGGAGTGACATTGTTGAACCCTTGGTTAAATTTGATAAGACTTGGGGGAAAATGTATTCAACATTTTCATACAACATAAATTGCTCCCTCTCTAACCGTTATAAAAACTATTTTACCTCTATATACTATGAGTTTCAAAGTAAAAGAAGTACTGACACTTTTGAAAAATATAAAAGTGGATAAGTCTCCAGGTCCTGACAGGATATTCCCTAGGATATTGAGGGAAGTTAGTGTAGAAATAGCCGGGGCTATGACAGAAATATTTCAAATGTCATTAGATACGGGATTAGTCCCCGAGAATTGGTGTACTGCGCATATAACCATATAACCATATAACAATTACAGCACGGAAACAGGCCATCTCGGCCCTACAAGTCCGTGCCGAACAATTATTTTCCCCATGTCCCACCTGCCTGCACTCATACCATAACCCTCCATTTCCTTCTCATCCATATGCCTATCCAATTTATTTTTAAATTATACCAACGAACCTGCCTCCACCACTTCCACTGGAAGCTCATTCCACACCGCTACCATTCTCTGAGTAAAGAAGTTCCCCCTCATGTTACCCCTAAACTTCTGCCCCTTAATTCTGAAGTCATCTCCTCTTGTTTGAATCTTCCCTTTTCTCAAAGTGAAAAGCTTGTCCACATTAACTCTGTCTATCCCTCTCATCATTTTAAAGACCTCTATCAAGTCCCCCCTTAACCTTTTGCGCTCCAGAGAATAAAGACCTAACTTATTCAACCTTTCTTTGTAACTTAGTTGTTGAAACCCAGGCAACATTCTAGTAAATCTCCTCTGTACTCTCTCTATTTTGTTGACATCCTTCCTATAATTGGGCGACCAAAATTGTACACCATACTCCAGGTTTGGTCTCACCAGTGCCTTGTACAATTTTAACATTACATCCCAACTTCTAAATCAATGCTCTGATTTATAAAGGCTAGCATTCCAAAAGCTTCCTTTACCACCCTATCTATATGAGATTCCACCTTCAAGGAACTATGCACGGTTATTCCCAGATCCCTCTGTTCAACTGCATTCTTCAATTCCCTACCATTTACCATGTACGTCCTATTTTGATTTGTCCTGCCAAGGTGTAGCACCTCACATTTATCAGCATTAAACTCCATCTGCCATCTTTCAGCCCATTCTTCTAAACGGCCTAAATCACTCTGTAGACTTTGGAAATCCTCTTCATTATCCACAATACCCCCTATCTTGGTATCATATTAGGTTATACCTGTTATTAATGTAATCCTGATCCTTATGTATCAATATCATTGTTATGTTTATCATTATTCTTTTTGCTTTGTTTTTTATGTTTTATTTTTGGGGGTTTTTGGAAAAAAAAAACAATAAAAAGATTTTAAAAGTACTCCGGGAAAGGTCTCACCAATGTCCTGCACAGCTGTATCATTACATCCCAACTCTTGTACTCAGTGCCCATTGGATGAAGGCCAGTGTACCGTACGTCCTCCTCACCACCTGTGTCACCACTTTCAGGGAGCTCTGCACCCGTGCTCCAAGGTCTCCCTGTGCTACAATGCTCCCCAGGGCTCTGCCATTCACTGTGAATAGACACAAAAAGCTGCAGCACTCAGCGGGACTGGCAGCGTCTCTGGAGAGAAGGAATGGGTGATGTTTCGGGTCGAGACCTGCCATTCACTGTGCATGTCCTGGCCTGGTTTAACTTGGCAAAATGCAAGAGTAAAATACCATTGTCATTGCTTTGCCCATTTTCAAAGTTGCCCTAGGTCAAGGGTTACCAACCAGGGGGTACATTTGTTGATTCTGGATTTGTACATATCTTTTCTCATTGACTGACTGTGTTTGGTTCTGGTATACAGGTATCTGTTCATCTGGTACGCAAAAAAGCTGGAGAAACTCAGCGGGTGCAGCAGCATCTATGGAGCGAAGGAAATAGGCAACGTTTCGGGCCGAAACCCTTCTTCAGACGGGTTCATCTGTTCATCATTAGTTGTTCATAAATAAGTGAAATAACATTGTTATGTGCTATTAAAGTTGCCGGTGGTAAACGGGACGGAAAAGGTTGGGAACCCCTGTCCTAGATCCAGTTGTAACCATGGACACATTCTCCACTGTCCACTACTGAAAACATTTTTTCACACAGAGAGTGGTGAGTCTCTGGAACTCTCTGCCGCAGAGGGTAGTCGAGGCCAGTTCATTGGCTATATTTAAGAGGGATTTAGATGTGGCCCTTGTGGCTAAGGGGATCAGAGGGTATGGAGAGAAGGCAGGTACGGGATACTGAGTTGGATGATCAGCCATGATCATATTGAATGGCGGTGCAGGCTCAAAGGGCCGAATGGCCTACTCCTGCACCTAATTTCTATGTTTCTATGTTCTATGTTTCTACACAACAGTTCACTAAACATCCTATGTAACACCTCATGCAAATTGTTAATGTTTATGGCACACAGAACTTGCAATCCCTCTATCACCATCCCTCCCCCACCCTAGTCCTCTTGTTAATTTCATCGTTAGTATTCCTTCATTATCATATTATCCAGGCCAACAATGGCCATTACCCCAGTGTCCCCCTCCCTGACTCTGTCTGAAGAAGGGTCTCAACCCCGAAACATCACCTATTTCTTGTCTCCAGAGATGCTGCCTGACTGGATGAGTTACTCCGGCATTTTGTGTCTATCTTCCCTGCAGTGCACCACTGGTCCCAGACCTCCAGTCTGACTAACACCTCTCCATTACCACCCTCTGGCTCCTTCACCAAGCCAAGTTTGTATCCAAAAAAATCACAAAATGCTGCAGTAACTCAGTGGGTCAGGCAGCATCTCTGGACACCATAGATAGGTGACGGTGCTGGCTCGAAGGGCCGAATGGCCTCCTCCTGCACCTATTTTCTAAGTGATGTTTTGGTTCAAGACCCTCCCTCAGACTGATCTTCCGAGTCAGGACCCTTAATCCTTGCATATCCATTTTTTATGCTGTTTTTATTATCTTCAGTTTGTACCCAATTGGCCAGTTCATGCAAGCCCATATCCATAAGTTACAGGGGCAGAATGAGACCATTCGACCCATCAAGTCTACTCCACCATTCAATCATATCTGATCTATCTCTACCCCATGCCACTGCCTTCTCCATGTAACCCCTGACACCTGTACTAATCAAGAACCTATCAATCTCTGCATTAAAACTATCCACTGACTTGGCCTCCACAGCTGTCTGTGGCAATGAATTCCATTGTGTACTTTAGGTATGGTCCTAATACGGCCCCATACAAAATAAAATTGCTACTCTTGCACGCAACCTCTCTTACAATGAAGTCCAACACAGTTGTAATCTTCCTTGTTGCCCACTGTAAATAAATGCACATTTTGTTGACTTGTGACAGTCACTCAGAGCCCCTTAGAACACCAGCATTTCCCCCTCACCCTACATTTAAGAAAGTAATTGTCAGTTCTGTTTTGCTCTCGAGGTGTCGGTGAGTTGGTACTAAACACACATTCCACATTCTGACAGAAAGGAAGTTGTATTACCTTGATACGGATGAAGAGGAGATAGGTTTGCTGCTGAAGTTTAGCCGAGGTACATGAGGTTGGGAGGAATAGTCTAACGGTTTCACCACAGAGTGTGTGGCGATACGTTGCGCTCGGATTGACCACGGATGGATGTGTGAGAGGAGCGCGGGAGGACTATATATAACGGAGAAAAAAATCACCCCCACGCTATTTTTGATTTCTCTTTACGTAAATGGACAGATTTTAAGAAGCATAAAAGCACTAAGTGTATGATGTTTCCAGCTCTAATTTGTTTCAGGAAAATTGAGGTGATTATTGATAATTGTCGCTTCTCCGCGAGAGGTTAATAGCTGAGAGTTGTTTAAAACGCCTTTTTGAAAAACAAATCATTTATCTGGAGGAGGGGAAGCATCATAGCATCAGAGAATTTAAATCAGGGGAGGAAACTGTTCTGCCCATTGTGGGCGTGCTGGTTGAATGGGAGACATCACGAATGGCATAAAACATACAACAGTACAGTATAGGAACAGGCCCTTCAGCCCGCAAAAATGTCCGTGCCGTACATGATGCCAAGACCATCACTTATCCACCTGCACATCACACATATCCCTCCATTCCCTGCATATCCATTTGCCTTTACAAAAGTCTTTTAAATGCCGCTAACCTATCTGCTTCAATTACCTCCCCCAACAGTGCATTCCAGGCATTCACCACACTCTATGTAAACAAATTGCCCTGCACATCTTCTGCACAACTTTGCCTCTCTTTGACGAGAGATATTAAGACGTTAGTCAAAAACAAGAAGGATGCATAGGGCTCAGGGAAAGGTTTAGTTCATTGTCACGTGTACCGAGGTACAGTGAAAAGCTTTTGTTGCATGCTAACCTGGGGAGGTGAAGAGGGGGTGAAGGGTGTTGGCCATGGGGATGGGTGAAGAGCTTATGTAGGAGGGTAACTGGGGTGGTGAGGGGAATGTGTACGCAGGGGCCCTCTGCAGGGACCCCACACTCATTCTTCTTCTTCTTCTTGCGTTTGAGTGAGCAGAAGTCTGCAGCAGGGTGATGCCATCCGGTTCGACATCCGTAGGTGCACGCCCTAAAAAGGGCGCATGCTCCGGGTTGGCGCCAAGCTGCGGTGCTGCTGCTGTCTCTGTTTGTTGTCGTTCACCTGACTGAGGTCAGTTGACAGGGCTCACTCACCACAGGGAGGTCAACAACATGTAACCCCACTTTTTATAAAGGGAGGGAGAGAGAAAACAGGGAATTACAGACCAGTTAGTCTAACATCGGTAGTGGGGAAACTGCTAGAGTCAGTTATTAAAGATGGGATAACAGCACAGTTGGAAAGTGGTGAAATCATTGGACAAAGTCAGCATGGATTTACGAAAGGTAAATCATGTCTGACGAATCTTATAGAATTTTTTGAGGATGTAACTAGTAAAGTAGATAGGGGAGAACCAGTGGATGTGTTATATCTGGACTTCCAGAAGGCTTTCGACAAGGTCCCACATAAGAGATTAGTATACAAACTTAAAGCACACGGTATTGGGGGTTCAGTATTAATGTGGATAGAGAACTAGCTGGCAAACAGGAAGCAAAGAGTAGGAGTAAACAGGTCATTTTCAGAATGGCAGGCAGTGACTAGTGTGGTACCGCAAGGCTCAGTGCTGGGACCCCAGCTATTTACAATATATATTAATGATTTGGACGAGGGAATTGAATGCAACATCTCCAAGTTTGCGGATGACACTAAGCTGGGGGGCAGTGTTAGCTGGAGGAGGATGTTAGGAGGCTGCAAGGTGACTTGGATAGGCTGGGTGAGTGGGAAAATGCATGGCCGATGCAGTATAATGTGGATAATATATTTTGCTGCTATATTTAAAGATGTATTTCAGGGGAAACAGATATCACTTGGTGATTTTCCATCATTCGAATACCTTTGTGTTGTATGAAATGGTCCCCCCGAGTTCTCCTATTAATTATTTACAGGCCTCCTAAATATTATGCTAATTTTTTCGATGACTTTACAGAATTATTGTCTAGCATCTCCACTGACTTTGACTGTCTAGTTATAACTGGTGATTTTAATTTTCATACTGATGATTTGAATGACAAGGGTGCAAAATAATATTTTACTATTTTAGACACATTTGAACTGTCTCAACATGTGAAAGAGGCTACTCATTGTAAGGGGCACACTCTGGACTTGATTATCACAAGGGGTCTCAATGTTTCTGATATTTTCGTGACTGATCCTTCATTGTCTGACCACTTCTGTGTTTTCTTTAATATATCTTTTATTCCCGACATACAGACAAAACCAAATACTGTCAAAAAACGGTATATAAATGATCATTCTAATGTACTCTTTAAAAATGCCATCTCCTTGTTACCACATCTAAACCCATGTTCTGCTGATGATCTTGTAGATAACTTTAATTCCAAAATTGTGAAAGTTATAGATGTCATTGCACCTGTTACGGTTAAAACAATTTCTGGTAAGCAAAAGGCACCCTGGAGAAAAGCTGCTTTTGTAACGGCCCAGAAAAGAGAATGCCGGAAAGCTGAACGCATCTGGCGGAAAACAAAACTTCATATTCACCATGACATCTATAAAGAGAGCCTCCGTGCCTACAATTTAGACTTAAAAAGTGCCAGAGAAACATTTTTCTCCAATATCATTAACGACAACGCTATTTGCAACTGTTGACAGACTGACTAACCCCCCAACACAGATACCACCTGAACTCCATTCCACGCAGAAACGCAATGAGTTTGCATTCTTTTATACAGAAAAAATTGAAGGCATCAGACGTGCCATCAATATCTCCGCTTCAAATAAAAATGTTGGATCACCACCCTATTTAGGCAAAGGTAATGTGACAATGATGACATGCTTTAATATCATAGACTCTAAAACTCTTGTGAAAACGGTGACACAACTAAGGCCACCCACCTGCTGCCTTGATGCTTTACCTACCAACTTCTTTAAGAATGTTTTTGACTGCCTAGCAATAGACATACTGCAAATAGTTAACAGCTCTCTTCAATCAGGCAATTTCCCAAAAGCCTTGAAAACTGCAGTTATTAAACCTCTTTTAAAAAAGCGGAGCCTAGATGCCTCTATTATTAACAACTATAGACCAATATCAAACCTATCTTTCATAAGTAAAATCATTGAGAAAGTTGTCCTCCTGCAACTTAATCACTTCCTGGCTTCAACTGGCTGCTACGACAACTTCCAGTCAGGATTTCGACCTCTTCATAGCACCGAGACCGCCCTTATTAAAGTTGGAAACGACATCCGTCTTAACACAGACTCTGGCAAAGTTTCAATATTAACGCTATTAGACCTCAGTGCTGCATTCGACACTGTTGATCACACAATACTTTTGGACAGGTTGGAAAAATGGGTGGGGCTTTCAGGCACAGTCTTAAGCTGGTTCAGGTCATATCTACAAGATAGAAACTATTTTGTTTCCATTGGTGACTTTGTATCAGAACCAACCAACTGTTGGTGTGGAGTCCCGCAAGGTTCGATCTTAGGGCCCTCTTTATTCAACATCTACATGCTCCCACTACGACAAATCATGTGAAATAATAATATTGACCACCACTGCTATGTCGATGACACTCAAATATATGTAGCGCTATCACCAAATGACTATCGCCCCATAGATCTGCTGTTCCAGTGCATTGAGCAAGTCAAAGACTGGATGTGCCAAAATTTTCTCCAACTAAATAAGGACAAAACGGAGATAATTGTTTTCTGTGCTAAAAAAGAAAGGCTTAAAGTAACCCAACACCTTCACTCTCTGACCCTGAAAACGTCAAACAAAGCCAGAAATCTTGGGGTCATTATGGATTCAGATTTAAATTTCGACAGTCACATCAAATCAGTAACAAAATCGGCCTACTATCACCTCAAAAACGTAGCAAGATTAAGAGGACTCATGTCAGCTCAAGACTTAGAAAAACTTGTACATGCTTTTATTAATAGCAGGCTAGATTATTGTAACGGTCTCCTTGCAGGTCTTCCGAAAAAAACTGTCAGGCAGCTACAGCTTGTTCAGAACGCTGTTGCTAGAGTTCTAACAAAGACTAAAAAATTTGAACACATTACACCAATTCTTAAATCCTTACATTGGCTCCCTGTATGTCAGAGAATTGATTTTAAAATCCTGCTGCTCACCTATAAATCACTACATGGTTTAGGACCAAAGTATATCACTGACATGCTTCCACTATATAAGCCTTCTAGACCGCTAAGATCTTCTGAAACCAATCTGTTAGTGATTCCCAGAGTAAATACAAAACACGGGAAAGCAGGATTTAGTTACTATGCAACAAATAGCTGGAATAAACTTCCTGAAGATTTAAGACTTGCCTCAACTTTGACCACTTTTAAAACATGACTGAAAACTTTTATGTTTACTTTAGCTTTCAGCTAAATCTTAACTTCATTGCACTTTTAACTTTTGCACTTTTTATAATGCATTTTTAATTTTGCTTTGTTTTCTTTTAGTTCTATTTTATTTCATTTTATTATTTCATTTTATTGTATGACATGTTTTTATGTGAAGCACTTTGAGTCTGCCTCATGTATGAAATGTGCTATATAAATAAAGTTGCCTTGCCTTGCCATAAATGTGAGGTTATCCACTTTGGTGGCAAGAACAGGAAAGCAGACTATTATCTAAATGGTGACCGATTAGGAAAAGGGGAGATGCAGCGAGACCTGGGTGTCATGGTACACCAGTTATTGAAAGTAGGCATGCAGTTGCAGCAGGCAGTGAAGAAAGCGAATGGTATGTTAGCTTTCATAGCAAAAGGATTTGAGTATAGGAGCAGGGAGGTTCTACTGCATTTGTACAGGGTCTTGGTGAGACTACACCTGGAGTATTGCGTACAGTTTTGGTCTCCGAATCTGAGGAAGGACATTATTGCCATAGAGGGAGTGCAGAGAAGGTTCACTAGAATGATTCCTGGGATGTCAGGATTTTCATATGAAGAAAGACTGGTTAGACTCAGCTTGTACTCGCTAGAATTTAGGAGATTGAGGGGGGATCTTATAGAAACCTACAAAATTCTTAAGGGGTTGGACAGGCTAGATTCAGGAAGATTGTTCCCGATGTTGGGGAAGTCCAGGACAAGCGGTCACAGCTTAAGGATAAGGGGAAATCCTTTTGGACCAAGATGAGAAAAACATTTTTCACACAGAGAGTGGTGAATCTCTGGAACTCTCTGCCACAGAATGTAGCTGAGGCCAGTTCATTGGCTACATTTAAGAGGGAGTTAGATTTGGCCCTTGTGGCTAAAGGGATGGAGAGAAGGCAGGTACGGGATACTGAGTTGGATGATCAGCCATGATCATAATGAATGATGGTGCAGGCTCGAAGGGCCGAATGGCCTACTCCTGCACCTATTTTTCTATGTTTCTATGAGAACCATTAACATCTCACCAGAGCTGACAAGTGTCTTGTTTTCTGTAAGTGCAAATCATTTCAATAAAAATGATGTGTGAATAAACTCACTGTAAACCCTACCCCGCATGTTACCCCTCCCCCGCATGTTACCCCAGCCTTTTGCTTAATGCCCCTGTCCCACTTAGGAAACCTGAACGGAAACCTCTGGAGATTTTGCATTCCACCCAAGGTTTCCGTGCAGTTCCCGGAGGTTGCAGGTGGTTGCCGGAGGTTGCAGGTAGTGGAAGCAGGTAGGGAGACTGACAAGAACCTCCAGGAACCTCCTGGAACCGCACGGAAACCTTGGGTGGGGCGCAAAGTCTCCAGAGGTTTCCATACAGGTTTCCTAAGTGGGACAGGGGCATAAGGTGCTCCTCAGGTTGACCAGTGTGTCATGGAGGGGGTGAGCTGTATTGTCCAGGATGCTCTGCAGTTTGAGGAGCATCCTCCCTCCAAGACCATCTCCCATGAATCCAACTCCACCCCCTGGATGGAGCCAGCCTTCCTGGTGAATTTGTTGATCCTATCAGCGTCCGCAGCCTTCGCCCTGTTGCCCCAGCACACGGCAGCGAAGAGGATGGCACTGGCTACCATCGATTGGTAGAACATCTGCAGCATCTCACTGCAGACCTGGAAGGAGCGGAGCCTTCTCTAAAAGTACAGCCGGCTCTGTCGCTTTTTGTACAGGGCCTCAGTGTTCCTAGACCAGTCCAGCTTACTGTCCTAAAGTCCACCACTAACTCCTTAGTCATGTTGGTGTTGAGCTGCAGGTGATTCAGCCCACACCACTCAACAAAGTCATTGACTACACCTCTGTATTCAGCTTCCCTCCCCTCACTCATGCAGCCCACAATTGCAGACTCATCTGAAAACTTCTGTAGGTGGCAGGAGACAAAGTCTGAGGTGTAGATGGTGAACAGGAAGGGAGAGAGGACCGTCCCCTGAGGGGCCCCTGTGTTGCTCATTACCATGTACATGACACAGTTCTGTAGCCTGACATATTGTGGTCATCCAGTCAGGTAGTTGCTGATCCAGGACACCAATGGAGGATCCACCCGCATCTTTGTCAGTTTGCTCCCTAGCAGTGCAGGCCGGATGGTGTCTGTAGATCAGTGTCACTCATGTTATGAGTCATACTTTGTAGCTACACCCACTAGTTTAACAGAAAGCTTCTCTGCTCTTTCTCCCTCACTTTTGAGTTACATGCTAAGATGGAGTTACCTATGATGTAATGCTAATAAAGTCTTTGGATCCTAATCACTGTGCATGACTTAAGTTATTCCAACAGCAGAAGCTCATCGTGGTGTCCGTGTCACTCCTTGCTTAATGATATTGCTCTAATTTTGCTGTTTTCTCCGGTTTATATTACTATGGCTTCTGCTCTCAGAGATCCTGGTGTTTGACGAGGACCTTGCGTATTTGAAGAGGATTTCTCACTAAAGATTGAAGCGGCTCACCCTACTGCTGCACCCGGTGTCTGAGCGTCAATTCTTCTTAATCTAGCTGCTCGATGCATCAGAAGATTTCATTATGAACCGGCTAGATTTGACCCGGCTGGTGACCAGATCACTCCCGCTGAGTCTATCCATGACCCTGACTGCCGACTACGCAAATTCCCACAGTTATGTGAGTTACATACTAACTTGGTCATGGAGAGGCATTTGTTCTTTTCCCGAAGCCAGAGACAGAGAGAACCTGTGGAGATGTATGTCAGTGCGTTGAAGCACATTGCCAGTCGATGCGATTTCAGAGATATATGTGATAGCTTAATCCGTGACTATTTGATCTATGGTGTCCGCAATGATAAATCACGCGATGAATTACAACGGGATGCAGAGCTTACTCTAGAGACTGCTGAAAACCAGTTGCATTGCTGAAATGGCTCACGCTCATACAAACGTTTTAGGGGACTCTGCCGAGATGGCCTGTTTCCGTGCTGTAATTGTTATATGGTTGTATGGTTATATCAGCAGCTGCTTCTGAGCCACACTCATATCTGGTCAGGGCCGATGGTGGCACCTACAAGCAAAACAGACAACATATCCTGCCTGTGAATGAGCCAGTTCCACCTCTGTATTATCCAGACCGTACAAGTGTACTTCCGTCCGTGTCCAGCGGCATTGATCTGCCTACACCAGTGCAACAACCCACTTCTGCAATGGCTGCGTTGCCAGTGGAGACGCCCCCTCCGCCTGCACCATGGTCTCCCGTTTCATCACCGGGAATGCTGGTTCAATCTCCCTCACCTGTGAAGCCAGGCTCTGTCTCCAGTGGGGAATAATGGAGATAGTCTTCATCGCACACATGCTGGTCGTCTTTGCAAGCCGGTCGTGAACTACCAGGGCTATGTTTGACTTTCCTCCAGTTTATTATCAATTGCTATGCATGCCTTATTTAGTCAATGGTTTTGTACTGACATTTAATTCTTTAAGAGGGAGGATGTAGATCAGTGTTGTGAGTCATACTTTGTAGCAACGCCCACTCGTTTAACAGAAAGCTTCTCTGCCCTTTCTCCCTCACTTTTGAGTTATGTGCTAAGATGAAGTTACCTATGCTGTAACGCTAATAAAGTCTTTGGACCTCAATCACTACGCGTGACTTAAGTTATTCCAACAGCAGAAGCTCAACAGTGTTAATCTATCTATCTATCCATCTAAAATCTATCTATCTATCTATCTATCCATTATCTATCTATCTATCTATCTATCTATCTATCTATCTATCTATCTATCTATCTATCTATCTATCTATCTATCTATCTATCTATCTATCTATCTATCTATCTTCTATCTATCCTCTATCTATCTATCCCCTGTCTACCTGTCTATCCGTCTATCTATCTATCCATCTATCTGTCTATCCGTCTATCAGTTTATCCGTCTATCCGTCTATCAG
The DNA here is from genome assembly GCF_028641065.1 of Leucoraja erinaceus. NCBI lineage: Eukaryota > Metazoa > Chordata > Chondrichthyes > Rajiformes > Rajidae > Leucoraja > Leucoraja erinaceus. Next base: position 46,963 of record NW_026576740.1, on the reverse strand, counting down.
TCTATCCATCTATCCGTCTATCCGTCTATCAGTCTATCTATCTATCCTCTGTGTACCTGTCTATCCGTCTATCCATCTATCCATCTATCCATCTATCCGTCTATCCATCTATCCATCTATCCGTCAATCAGTCTATCCATCTATCCGTCTATCAGTCTATCTATCTATTCATCTATCCGTCTATCCGTCTATCAGTCTATCCATCTATCCGTCTATCCGTCTATCAGTCTATCCATCTATCCATCTATCCATCTATCCATCTATCCATCTATCAATCTATCCATCTATCCATCTATCCGTCTACCAGTTTATCCGTCCATCCATCTATTAATCTATCTGTCCAACATATCTGTCGAATAAAATAATTTAGAGGGAAATTCAAGGAAAAAATGAAAAGTTATAGACTGCAGGTTTGCTTCAAGAGACTTGATTTCATGATATCATGGAGAGATGGCGGCAGTAAACTGCTCACCAGGTCTCTGACTTCACAGCACAATTAGCTGACAGTTATGCTGTACAGAAAACACCTTTTGTTTACTTTTGTTAGATACTATTCTAAGAAAATATTCTATCAACTACACAGTACCAATTGTTTCATTAGTCATAACATACTGTTCGCTTATGCTAATCTTATTCAACAACAGATGATTAATACAATTCAAACACAATACAAGGGAATCTTGACATAATTCTATCTCATCTTTCAAGCGCCCCACGTCACCATCCCTATTCCAAGCTAATGAAAAGCCTCCCATTTACTGCAACGTACCTACGCTACTAGCGGTGGGGGAGCTGGGTCACCTACTGTAACTTCTCACAAATGTAAACAAGCTTCGTTATCTCACAATTCATGTTGACATTCACCATCGACAATTCGTCACATTGGCAGACTGGGGGTGATACGTCTAATATTACTTTGCCGATTCCCACGAACGTCTGCAGCACCTGGTCAAGTGAGAGCTGGCAATTGTCACATCCAAAACACCCATTCATTATCTTGTTCATTTCCAATTACATAAAGGATATCTATCTATCTATCTATCTATCTATCTATCTATCTATCTATCTATCTATCTATCTATCTATCTATCTATCTATCTATCTATCTATCCATCTATCTATCTATCTATCTATCTATCTATCTATCTATCTATCTATCTATCTATATACCTTCTCGGAGATCTTTACCAGCTCATTGAAACTCGTGATGCCCACCGTGATGAACACTGACTCCATCCACCCCCCTCCCCCCCACGGCCCGGCAGCGGCAGCGAGCAGGCAGGTAGGCAGGTAGGCAGGCAGGTGGGTGGGCAGGTTGGGGACGGGCCGAGTGGCAGCAGGGACGGGGATGGGCCGAGCCGGAGTGGGCAGAGGGAGGGAGAGGGTGGCCGAGCAGTTTGCGTGGAGTATGAGTAACTCACACACACACACACTATGCAAACTGGTCCAGTCGTCAAGTCAACAGGATCTAAACCACAGCTAACAATGAATGACCTGTGGAGGAAGGAACTGCAGATGCTGCCTTTTAGGGAGGGAGGGAGGGAGGGAGTAACTGAGGGTAGGGGAAAGGAGAGGGGAAAGATCCTGTGGAGGTGAGGAGGGAGAGTGGGGGGGTGAGGGAGAGGAAGGGGAGGGAGGGAGAGGGGGAAAGTGGGGGGGAGGTGAGGAGAGTGGGGGAGGAGGGGGGTTAGAGGGAGAGGAGGGGGGAAATGGGAGAGGTCAGGAGGGATAGTGGGGGGGATAGGGGGAGGTGAGGAGTGGGGAATAAAGGGATAGGAGGGGGGTAGGGAAAAGGAGAGGAGTTATGGAGGGAGGGAGGGATGACTGAGGGTAGGGAAAGGAGAGGTGAGGAAGGGATTGGGGGAGGGAGGGAGGAGAGGGGAAAGAAGAGGGGGGTGAAGAGGAGGGGGACAGAGTGCTGGGGGATGAGGGGAAATGAGCCGTGCGCGAGCAGTTGGGGGCTATGCGTGAGTGGTGCAATATTGCGTTGGGGGGTCAGGTTGCGTCGGGGGAACGGGTGGGTGGTGGAATATTGCATTGGGGATCTCATTGCATTGGGGGACCAGGCCTCCCGTGTGACAGAGACCCAACAGGCCCCTATTAGCCCAGAAACCAGTCCCTTTTGCCCTAAATACCTGTATTAGCCTAGGAGGAGCATTTTGGCCCAAAAGGCCCGTGCCAGGCCAGGAAAAGTCCAGAAAAAATGCATTTCACTGAGATTTCACTTTTGTTTTTTTAAAGAGTCCCTTCTGGCCTGTATAGTCCAGGAGGAGTCCCTTTGGCCCATTAGTAAGTAATCCCCCTGCAAGTATTAAACATCACCTCAGTATTTTTCTCCCTCCCTTCATTGGCTCCCTGTGAGATCCAGGCCAGGATGGACTTTCCTCCTTCATTGCTGTGATCTGCAGAAAAAGATGAAAAATGTCTAAAATTGATTCTCCACCCTCTCCCCCTTCTCTCTCACCTGTTTTAGGCAGACTTTCTGGCAGTTTCTGAGCTGCCAGCCCACCAACCCTGCGAGACTGAGCTGCCAGCCCACCAACCCTGAGTGACTGATCTGCCAGCCCAATAATCCATTCGGCTCAATATTGCGTTGGGGGACCAGCCCTCCCGTGTGAACATGGGTCCCATCTAGTCTAGTATAGATATAAAAAGCTTTGGGATTTTCCTTAATCAGAATCACCAGCCATGTTGTGGCCCCTTTTGGCCCTTGTACACCATAAAACACGTAACATACAGTGCAAAAATGGGCCCTTTGGCCCACAATGTCTGTGCCAAACATGATGCCAAGACCAACACTCATCTACCTGCACATCACCCATATCACTCCATTCCCTGCATATCCACATGCCTATCTAAAGGTCTTATAAATGCCATTTCTAACCTCTCATTTGAAGTTTTTCATCGTTTCTTTACATTAAGGTCATAAGTGATCGGAGTAGAATTAGGCCATTCGACCATCAAGTCTACTCCGCTATTCAACCATGGCTGATCTATCTCTCCCTCCCAACCCCATTCTCCTGCCTTCTCCCCATAACCTCTGACACCCGTACTAATCAAGAATCTTCAAAGGCCCTGTCTGATTCTATCTGCTTAAAACAATGCATGTGCTTCCTTTCCCTTTTGGACCAAATTTACAAGCTCTTTAGTCATGCAAGGTTCCCTTATTTGCCATCCTTCTCCCTCCTGTGGGGGGTGCTGAGAATGAAGGGAGACCCAAGGGTGTGTGTGGGGGGGGGGGGGAGGTGGGAGCAAGTTATACATGACTGTTCGGTGAACTTTTGTAACGTTGTCGGCGCCAAAACATAGTGACACTGGTGTACTACCTAGGTGTGGTCTGCGATGAGCCGGCCTATAGGGAGGAGGTCCTAGCAGCATGGTGCGCTGACAACAACCTGGCCCTTAACTCCAAGAAGACCATGGAGCTCATTGTGGACTTCAGAAGGCCTAGGGGCGGCACGCACACCCCCATCCACATTAACGGGACGGAGGTGGAACGTGTTTCCAGCTTCAAGTTTCTTGGGGTCAACATCTCTGATGACCTCTCTTGGACCCACAATACCTCAACTCTGATCAAGAAGGCTCACCAGCGTCTCTTCTTCCTGAGGAGACTGAAGAAGGTCCATCTGTCTCCTCAGATCCTGGTGAACATCTACCGCTGCACCATCGAGAGCATCCTTACCAACTGCATCACAGTATGGTATGGCAACTGCTCTGTCTCCGACCGGAAGGCATTGCAGAGGGTGGTGAAAATTGCCCAACGCATCACCGGTTCCTCACTCCCCTCCATTGAGTCTGTCCAAAGCAAGTGTTGTCTGCGGAGGGCGCTCAGCATCGCCAAGGACTGCTCTCACCCCAACCACAGACCCATCCCCCCCCCCCCCCCGGTAGGCACTACACTCTCCTTCCCCAGAAAAATTGCACTACTGCTACTGTATGTACATATATATATTTTACTGCTCATTATTCTATGTTCGCTCTTCTGGGTGAGATGCTAACTGCATTTCATTGTCTCTGTACTGTACACTGCACAATGACAATAAAGATTGAATCGGAATCGGAATCGGAATCTGAATCGGACATGATTTGTGAAGCAAGAAACTGCAGATGCTGGTTTACACCGAAGATAAACACAAAATGTTGGAGTAACTCAGTGGGACAAGCAACATCACTGGAGAGAAGGAATGGGTGAGTTTTCGGGTCAAGGCCGTTCTTCGGTCTGCCACATGATTTTACTGGGTTATTTGCAGAATAAAGCATTTTACTGTAGCTAGGTATATGTGACTATAAAGGATCATTGAATCATTACATTGTATCATTGAATTGCATTGGCTTCTGTGAATTGTTCCTTGTGTGTAGGATGTGGGACTGGGCTAACACAGAGTTAGTGTACAAGTGATTGATGGTCGGTGTGGACTTGGTGGACCAAAGGGCCTGTTTCCACACTGCATCCCTAAACCAAACTACTAAACTAAAACTAGTTTTCATACTCGCAGGGAGCGCCCACAAACCTGCCTGCATGGATGTTGATGCCCCTCCAGTTCACATGCAATCTCTTCCAGATATCCCAATGGTCCAACAAATCTCAATTCCAGCCCTCAGCCACACATTCATCTATCCTATCTGCCTGGTCCCCCTCACTAGCCCATGGCACCGGGAGTAATCCAGAGACCACTACCTTGGGGGACCTGCTGTTTAATCTTCTGCCCAACTCCCTATATTCACTCCGCAAGGCCTCATCCCTTTTCCCACTTGGTGGCCGATTAGGAAAAGGGGAGATGCAACGAGACCTGGGTGTCATGGTACACCAGTCATTGAAAGTAGGCATGCAGGTGCACCAGGCAATGAAGAAAGCCAATGGTATGTTAGCATTCATAGCAAAAGGATTTGAGTATAGGAGCAGGGAGGTTCTACTGCAGTTGTACAGGGGCTTGGTGAGACCACACCTAGAGTATTGCGTACAGTTTTGGTCTCCTAATCTGAGGAAAGACATTCTTGCCATAGAGGGAGTACAGAGAAGGTTCACCAGACTGATTCCTGGGATGTCAGGACTTTCATATGAAGAAAGACTGGATAGACTTGGCTTGTACTCGCTAGAATTTAGAAGATTGAGGGGGGATCTTATAGAAACTTACAAAATTCTTAACGGGTTGGACAGGTTAGATGCAAGAAGATTGTTCCCGATGTTGGGGAAGTCCAGAACAAGGGGTCACAGTTTAAGGATAAGGGGAAAATCTTTTAGGACCAAGATGAGAAAAACACTTTTCACACAGAGAGTGGTGAACCTGTGGAATTCTCTGCCACAGAAGGTAGTTGAGGCCAGTTCATTGGCTATATTTAAGAGGGAGTTAGATGTGGCCCTTGTGGCTAAAGGGATCAGGGGGTATGGAGAGAAGGCAGGAACAGGATACTGAGTTGGATGACCAGCCATGATCATATTGAATGGCGGTGCAGGCTTGAAGGGCCGAATGGCCTACTCCTGCACCTATTTTCTATATTTCTATGTTCCCCACCTGTGTCATTTGTTCCGACTTGACAAAGACTATTGGCTGCTCCCCCTTCCCCTTGGGAATGTAGCCCAGCCGCTGCAAGACATCCTGGACCCTGACACCAGGTGGGCAAGGAATGCAGAAGGAGCCTCAAGAAGGAGAAGCAGGTTCGATTTTATCATTAAAAAATAAATTGCATAGGTATATGGACGGGAAAGGAATGGAGGGTTATGGACTGAGTACAGGTGGATGGGACTAGGGGAGAATAAGTGTTCGGCACGGACTAGAAGGGCCGAGATGGCCTGTTTCCGTGTTGTAATTGTTATATGGTTATATGAAGAAGGGTCTCGACATGAAACATCAGGCATTCCTTCTATCCAGTGATGCTGCCTGTCCCACTCAGTTACTCCAGCTTATTGTGTTTATCTACATTGTCCTGGAGTCCTGTTTATTGCCACAGAATCTCCTGTGTACCCCTGACTAAATAGTCTCCACCACTGTCACTGTGCAAGTCTTCACCCACCCCGTTGGTCTCAATGCCGGGCTCAGTGCCTCAGACCTAGCGGCTGCTGCCCTCCCTGACTGGACACCCCCCCTTCCCCCAACAGTACCCAGAGGGCCATCCCTGTTGTGGAGGGGAATGGCCATAGGGAACCCCAGTACCCTCTGCCTGCTCCTTCTCCTAGTGGTCACACATCTACATTCTGCCCGTACCTTAGGCATGAGCAGCTCACTGTAACTCCTGTCTCTAAGTATACGAGCAAAGAGGTTGAGTATAGGAGCAAAGAGGTCCTTCTGCAGTTGTACAGGGCCTTAATGAGATCACACTAGGAGTATTGCGTGCAGTTTTGGTCCCCTAATTTGAGGACGGACATTCTTGCTATTGAGGGAGTGCAGCGTAGGTTCACAAGGTTAATTCCCGGGATGGCGGGACTGTCATATGCTGAGAGAATGGAGCGGCTGGACTTGTATTCTCTGGAATTTAGAAGGATGAGAGGGTATCTTATTGAAACATATAAGATTATTAAAGGCTTGGCCACGCTAATGTTGGGGGAGTCCAGAACCAGGGGCCACAGTTTAAGAATAAAGAGTAAGCCATTTAGAACGGAGATGAGGAAACACCTTTTCTCCCAGAGGGTTGTGAGTCTGTGGAATTCTCTGCCTCAGTTCTCTGGAAACTTTCAAGAGAGGGCTAAATAGGGCTTTTGAAGATAACAGAATCAGGGGATCTGGGGAGAAGGCAGGAGCGGAGTACTGATTGTGGATCAGCCATGATCACATTGAATGGCAGTGCCGGCTTGAGGGGCCGAATGGCCTATTCCTGCACCTATTGTCTATTGTCTATAACCTGGATGATCCTGAAGTCATCCAGCTGCTACTCCAGTTCATTATCGGGTCTATGAGGAGCTGCAGCTGGACGCACTTCACAAAGGTGTAGCCCTCAGGGATGCTGGAAGTTTCCTTGACCACCCACATCCTGTAGGAGATGCGGACCAATGACCTAACTGCCATATTTACTGCGTTAAACAACAGAATAGTTACGGAAAAAGGACAAATGCAGACAGTGCCTTATCCTGCATCACCCTCTCTGCTGAAGCCTGTTGGGCCAAAGCTCGACAGATATAAAAAATGATAGAACTGTCCCTAGAGCTAAAGTGAATGAATATGTGAGTGATCGCAGATGGCTCTGATCTAATGACCCTGTGTCGGTGAGAGGGATGAACACGAGAGGACATTTAAACAAAACCTACAGATCGTTGACAGAGTGTGAATGGATTCCCAGGAAACAGGCGATGATGTTCTCTGTTACAACTTGCTCGGGTGGATTGGACGTGAGGAGCAGAATATTGAAAGAGACGGAGGGGGTTGAAGGGAGACGGCAAATATCTGTAATAAATGGATGTTTCTGAAGCTGGTTCCCCAGGGACTGGCTCACGGATCACGTTTCTACACAGAGTGAACAGCCTGTGTTTAGTCCTGAAGCCTGGTGTCAGATGGTGGAGGATCAGAGGCAGACAGCTGGCAGTACACACTCTGTGTCCTCTCCACCCTCCCCCTCTCTCCATCACTGTACATCTCACAGAGTCATCCAGCACAAAAACATGCACCCAGAGACACCTCACGCCAACAGTGATGTCAATATGTAGGAAGGAACTGCAGATGCTGGTTTAAACCGAAGATAGACACTAAATGCTGGAGTAACTCAGCTGAACAGGGAGCATCTCTGGAGAGAGGATAGACACAAAATGCTGGAGTAATACAGGGTGACAGGCAGCTTCTCTGGAGAGAAGGAATGGGTGGCGTTTTGGGTCGAGACCCTTCTTCAGACCCGAAACGTCACCCATTCCTTCTCTCCAGAGATGCTGCCTGTCCCGCTGAGTTACTGCAGCATGTTGTGTCTAAGCTGTCAATATGACACAATCCAATATCTCTCTAAACCTTTGCTATCCAGATATCTGTCTGAATGTCCTTAAAAGCCGTAATTATATTTGCTTTTATAACTTCCTCTGGCAGCTCATTCTAGGTACAGAATTCCCTCAGAGTTGCTCCTGAGGTCTTAAATCTCTCCCCTCTCTCCTTCAACCTGTGTCCTCTAGTTATTGTATCCTCTACCCTGGTCAATGGTCTTAATGTTCCCTTTATCCATGCCCCTCATGATCCTATTCTCCAAACGTCCCAGCCTATGTAACCTGTCCTTACAACCCAAGCTAACAAGCCCAGGTAACAAGCTGGTGAATCTCTTCCTCATCCTTTCCAGCTTAATGACATCTTTCCTGTAGGTGGGGGACCAGAACTGTACACAGTTTTGTAAATGTCATCTCACCAATGACACAGCTGTATTTTAATGTCCCAATTTTTGTGCTTAATGTCTTTCCAATGAAATCAAGCTGCTTCTTCAACATGTTGTCCACCTGAGTCCCCACTTCAGAGAAGGAATGGGTGACGTTTCGGGTCGAGACTCTTCTCCAGACGTCACCCATTCCTTCTCTCCAGAGATGCTGCCTGTCCCGCTGAGTTACTCCAGCATTTTGTGTCTATCTGCGCCTGTACTTCCCAGACCTCTGGGTTCAGCAGAATCCCCAGGGCCCTGTCCTTCACTGTGTAAGTCGGGCCCAGCAGTAGTCGGCAGCAAGAGAGAGTTAGATTTAGCTCTTAGAGCTAATGGAATAAAGATATGGGGAGAAAGCAGGAACAGGGTACTGATTTTGGATGATCAGCCATGATCATATTGAATGGCAGTGCTGGATCGAAGGGCCGAATGGCCTACTCCTACACCTATTGTCTATGTTTCTACGTAGCATTCCAGTATTAAGCAAGTGGCAGCAGGAACTCAGACCATTGATCAGCACTTTAGCCTGGGATATTAGCGCCAAAGCAGAAACCTAGTTGTGAGAGGGGCAGGACTGTCAGCTCAATGTTCTGGGAACAGATGCTACAGATGTGAAAGAGATGGCCGCCAGGAATTGGGCACAAAGGCCCAGGTTCAATCCTGACTACGGATGCTGTCTGTACGGAGTTTGTCCGTTCTCCCTGTGACCACGTGTGTTTCCTCCGGGTGCTCCGGTTTCCGCTCACACTCCAAAGATGTACAGGTTTTCCGGGGTTACGTCCGTGCCCGGGTGGGATTAGAAAGGGAATACGCCCTGTCTGTGGGCACCCTGAGGGAGTTCCGGGACCGCTGGGCTCCGCAGGGTGTTGAATGTATCCTCAATAAGGATTGTATCATAGTTGTATAATAGTTTATTATGGATACATGGTTGTATTGTATTTATGGTGGTGGGTTCTGGCTTGTTTTATTGTAGTGTAAATATTATTTTTTAATAATTGAATAAATTTTTTGATTTAAAAAAAAAAAAAAAAAGATGTACAGGTTTGTAGGTTAACTGGCTTTGGTAAAATTGTAAATTGTCCCTGGTGAATAGGATAGAGTACGGGGATCGCTGGTTGGTGCAGATTCGCTGGGCCGAGAGGCC
>NW_026576740.1:0-32500 GCF_028641065.1 Leucoraja erinaceus | reverse complement strand
ACTCACACTTGTCCACTCTGGGCCAGTGTTACAGCTCACACTTGTCGCAAGATTCCTGCTTCCCAGACCGGGAATCGAAAAGTTACGTCCAGCGGGAAAACACGAAGACTGGAACAGATGGGGAGATGATACACACAGTCACTCACACACATACATACAGTCACACACATGCACATACACACACACACACTCATATACACACAGAGTCACACTCACACATTCACACACACGCAGTCACAATTACACTCAGTCACACAGACACACACAGTCACTCACACACATACATACAGTCACACACATGCACATACACACACACACACACACACTCATATACACAGTCACACTCACACATTCACACACACACACTCACAGTCACACACACACGCAGTCACAATTACACTCAGTCACACACACACATACATTCACTCACACAGAAATGCACACAATCTTACACACACATTTAGTCGCACAGTCACATACACACACCCTCACATACATACACAGTCACACCACACAGTCAAACATGCATTCACGCACACAGAATTGCACACGCACACACAGAGTAGCACACATATAGCGTGCACACACACACATACAGTCTCACACCACTTTGGTTTCTTCAAACACTGAATAGTTGGGCAAGGGGAGGATCAAAGGGTCAGAAAGTGGAGTTGTATAGTCACACAACACGGCAACAGGCCCTTCGGCCCAACTCATTGATGTCAACCAAGATGCCCATCTAAGCTATTCCCATTTGCCCCATGATCTCTCTAAACCTTTCTCTATCCATGTACCTGTGTAAATGATGTTTCAATGTTTTTATTATACCTGCATCAACTACCTCCTCTGGTAGCTCATTCAATATACCCAGCGCCTTCTGTGTGAACAAGTTGCCTCTCGGGTTCCTATTAAATCTTCCCCCTCTCACCTTCTCAGGGCGGCACGATGACACAGTTGTTGTTGCCTCACAGCGCCAGAGACCCCGGTTCGATCCTGACTACGGGCGCTGTCTGTACGGAGTTTGTACGTTCTCCCCGTCACCTGCGCGGGTTTTCTCCTAGATCTTTGGTTTCATCCCACACTCCAAAGACAGTCAAGTCAAGTTTATTTGTCACATACACATACGAGATGTGCAGTGAAATGAAAGTGGCAATGCTCGCGGACTTTTGTACAAAAGACAAACAACAAAACAACCAAACAAATTATAGACACAATCATAACACACATATTCTTTTACATAATAAATAATGGAAGGAAAAACGTTCTGTAGAGTTAGTCCCTGGTGAGATAGGCGTTTACAGTCCGAATTGCCTCTGGGAAGAAACTCCTTCTCAACCTCATTTTCGCGGAGCTACCACAGGTTTGTAGGTTAATTGGCTTGGTATAAATGTAAATTGTCCCTAGTGTATGTAGGATTGTGTTAGTGTGTGGGTATCGCTAGTTGGCGCAGACTCAGTGGGCCGAAGGTCAGTTTCTGTGCTGTATCTCTAAACAAAAAAAACCTGAAAGCTATGTCAGAGAGTTCTTGATTCCCCTACTCTGGGCAAAAGACTATGTTTTCACTCTGTTTATTCCCCTCATGATTTTATACACCTCCATAAGATCACTCCTCACATTGTCCATTTGTGTTTAGTCTGTTTAGAAGAGAGATGAGGTGGAATTTCTTCAGTCAGAGGGTGGTGAACCTGTGGAATTCATTGCCACAGAATTCATTGTGGAGGCCAAGCCAATGGACATTTTTAAGGCGGAGATTGATAGATTCTTGATGAGTACGGGTGTCATGGGTTATGGGACGAAGGCAGGAGAATGGGGTAAGAGGGAAAGGTAGATCAGCCATAATTGAATGGTGGAGTTGACTTGATGGGCCGAATGGCCTAATTCCACTCCTGTAACTTATGAACATATTTAAAGCAGGTCAAACCTCCCCCCCCCCCCCTCCCAATCCTCTTTATTGTTATTTAAGAATAAGGGGTAAGCTATTTAGAACGGAGACGAGGAAACACTTTTTCTCACAGAGAGTGGTGAGTCTGTGGAATTCTCTGCCTCAGAGGGCGGTGGAGGCCGGTTCGCTGGATGCTTTCAAGAGAGAGTTAGATAGGGCTCTTAAAAATAGCGGAGTCTGGGGATATGGGGAGAAGGCAGGAACGGGGTACTGATTGGGGATGATTAGCCATGATCACATTGAATGGCGGTGCTGGCTCGAAGGGCCGAATGGCCTACTCCTGCACCTATTGTCTATCGTCTATTGTCAAATAAGTGTTGTTGAATCTCACAGAACCATCCCCTTGGACAGCAAGTGGGATGTTTTTTCAAAGAAGCGCCTTGCTGTTCCTGGCCCTGAGCTTGTGTCCCTCTCTCTGTTTCTTGTTTCCAGATGCTGAGCTCATTAACTGTCATATCTCCACAGATCTCACACACAGTTACCTGCAGCAGATGGATAGTTTATTTAACAACTGGTCCGCTCCGTAACATCAATTGGTCAGTTACATTAGTCAGAGCAATGGCAATGAGACAGTGTGACCTTTGTGCATCATGTACAGTCGCAGCCTCACTGAATTAGGTGATGAATTCATTTGTGTCGTGACTATTAAACTGATCAACATCTAAATTGGCAGCAGCCGCACTCAGAGCAACAACCGATCCGTAATCATCCGTAATTAAGGTAATTATTCTAATGAGTATTGGTGTTTAGGTCAGTGTGTGACATTGTGGGCAGGCAGCATTATCCCTCTCCTCTCCTCGTGTAGGAAGGAACTGCAGATGCTGGTTAAAACCGAAGATAGACACAAAAAGCTGGAGTAACAGGCAGCATCACTGGAGAGAAGGAATGGGTGACGTTTCGGGTCGAGAGCCTTCTTCAGACCCCCTCCTTTGTTCGGCTCCCTGCCGCCGATGTCTCTCTGTCCTGTGCCCGCACCCTGCTCCAGGGCCCCGTCACCCTACAGCATAAACAGTGTCAGTGCCCACACCCTGCTCCAGGGCCCCGACACCCTACAGCATAAACAGTGTCAGAGTGTCCACACCCTGCTCCAGGGCCCCGTCACCATAAACAGTGTCAGTGTGTCAGGGCCCCGTCACCCTACAGCATAAACAGTGTCAGAGTGTCAGTGCCCACACCCTGCTCCAGGGCCCCGACACCCTACAGCATAAACAGTGTCAGTGCCCACACCCTGCTCCAGGGCCCCGTCACCCTACAGCATAAACAGTGTCAGTGTGCATAAACAGTGTCAGTGCCCACACCCTGCTCCAGGGCCCCGTCACCCTACAGCATAAACACTGCTGGCAGAGTGTCGGCTCCCGGCTTTATCACTCACCCAAACTCACAGGGAGTCACAGGGTGATACAATGTGGAAACAGGCCCTTCAGCCCAACTCGCCCACACCAGCGAACGTGTTCCAGCTACACTAGTCCCACTAGCCTGCACTTAGAACATAGAAAATAGGTGCAGGAGGAGGCCATTTGGCCCTTCGAGCCATTCATTGTGATCATGGCTGATCGTCCCCAATCAATAACCCGTGCCTGCCTTCTCCCCATATCCCTAGATTCCACTAGCCCCTAGAGCTCTATCTAACTCTCTCCTAAATCCATCCAGTGACTTGGCCTCCACTGCCCTCTGGGGCAGGGAATTCCACATATTCACAACTCTCTGGGTGACATATTTTTTCTCACCTCAGTCTTAAATGGCCTCCCCTTTGTTCTAAGACTGTGGCCCCTGGTTCTGGACTTGCCAAACATTGGGAATATCTTTCCTGCATCTAGCTTGTCCAGTCCTTTTATAATTGTATATGTTTCTATAAGATCCCCCCTAATCCTTCTAAACTCCAGTGAATACAAGCCTAGTCTTTTCAATCTTTCCTCATATGACAGTCCCGCCATCCCAGGGATCAATCTCGTGAATCTACGCTGCACTGCCTCAATCACAAGGGTGTCCTTCCTCAAATTAGGAGACCAAAACAGTACACAATACTCTAGATGTGGTCTCACCAGAGCCCTATACAACTGCAGAAGAACCTCTTTACTCCTATACTGAAATCCTCTTGTTATGAAGGCCAACATTCCATTAGCTTTCTTCACTGCCTGCTGTACCTGTAAGCCAACTTACAAGGACACCCAGGTCTCTCTGTACCTCCCCCTTACCTACCCTAACCCCATTGAGATCTTCCCCCTTGTTTTTGCCGCCAAAGTGGATAACCTCACATTTATCTATATTATACTGCATCTGCCACGCATCTGCCCACTCACTCAACCTGTCCAGGTCACCCTGCAACCTCCTAACATCCTCTTCACAGTTCACACTGCCACCCAGCTTTGTGTCAAACTTGCTAGTGTTGCTCCTAATTCCCTCTTCCAAATCATTAATATATATGGTAAACAGTTGCGGCCCCAACACCGAGCCTTGCGGCACTCCACTGGCCAGGCATGCGTGGCAGATGCAGTATAATATAGATAAATGTGAGGTTATCCACTTTGGTGGTAAAAGCAAGGGGGCAGATTATTATCTCAATGGGGTTAGGTTAGGTTAGGTGCAGCGAGACCTGGGCGTGCTTGTACACCGGTCACTGAAAGGTGGCGTGCAGGTACAGCAGGCAGTGAAGAAAGCTAATGGAATGTTGGTCTTCATAACAAGAGGATTTCAGTATAGGAGTAAAGAGGTTCTTCTGCAGTTGTATCGGGCTCTGGTGTGACCACATCTATAGTATTGTGTACAGTTTTGGTCTCCTAATTTGAGGAAGGACATCCTTGTGATTGAGGCAGTGCAGCGTAGGTTCACGAGATTGATCCCTGGGATGGCGGGACTGTCATATGAGGAAAGATTTAAAAGACTGGTGGTGACGGGTGTGTCAGGCGGTGGTGACGGGTGAGTGTGTCAGGCGGTGGTGACGAGTGTGTCAGGCGCTGGTGACGGGTGTGTCAGGCGGTGGTGACGGGTGTGTCAGCCGGTGGGGGTGACCGTGGAGGGGCTGTGAGTTTGGTTGACCACAGGCACAGGCGCCGGCAGTGGGACCACGGGTGACCGGGTCAGTATCGGTGCCTCTTCATGCTACACCATGTTCACACACACACACACACACACACACACACACACACACACACACACACACACACACACACACACACACACACACACACACACACACACACCACACACACACACCACACACATACACACACACACACACACACACCCACACACACACACCACACACACACACACACACCACACACACACACACACACACACACACACACACACACACACACACACACACACACACACACACACACACACACACACACACACACACACACACACACACACCACACACACACCACACACACACACACACACACACACACACACACACACACACAACACACCACACACACACACACACAACTCCCCCCACCCACACCCATCCCACACACACACACACACACACTCCACACACAGCCACACCCAGGCACACACACACACACACACCCAGCAGTCCAACCCAACACACACACACACACACACACCACACACACACACACACGTCCCCCACCCCCCATCTCTGGCCTGTGGTTCGCACCCATCTTCCCACAGCCCTGTCCTATTTCCCCCCTTCCCCCTCCTGCTCCACAATGGTGCTGCCTCACAGCCCCAGGGACCCGGGTTCAATCCTGACTATGGGTGCTGTCTGCATGGAGTTTGCACGTTCTCTCCGTGACTTGCGTGGGTTTTCTCTGGGAGCTCCACACCCCAAAGACGTCCAAAGATGTAGGGTAATTGGTTTGGTATAATTGTACAATAGAATAGGGGTTGGACAGGCTAGATGCAGGGAGATTGTCCCCGATGTTGGGGAAGTCCAGAACAAGGGGTCACAGTTTAAGGATAAGGGGGAAATGTTTTAGGACCGAGACGAGGAAAAACATTTTTCACACAGAGAGTGGTGAATCTGTGGAATTCTCTGCCACAGAAGGTAGTTGAGGCCAGTTCATTGGCTATATTTAAGAGGGAGTTAGATGTGGCCCTTGTGGCTAAAGGGATCAGGGGGTATGGAGAGGATACTGAGTTGGGTGATCAGCCATGATCATATTGAATGGCGAATGGTGCAGGCTAGAAGGGCCGAATGGCCTCCTCCTGCACCTATTGTCTATGTTTCTATGTTTACATTGTCCCTGGTGTGTGTAGAGTAGTGTTAATGTATGGGGATCGCTGGTCGGAGGGCCTGTTTCTGCGTTGTATCCCTAAACCAAACTTTAATTAAACCGCCGTCTCTCTACGGCTTTGCATTTCACTCCCCTTATCTCTTTAACTGGCTCCGTCCAGAACTGATGCGTTACAATGCTGAGAGCTAACTGCTGCACGGAGTATCTTCCCTTTGTTCTACCTCTTGTACGAGCTTGGCTCCATTGTGTTTATGCATTGTATTTTCTGATCTGATTGGATAGCATGCAAAACAAAGTTTCTTTTTTAAAAATAATTGTATTTATTAGAAATAAAGTACATTACAATAATACAAGCCAAATATAACTTATTACATTTCTTGTACCACTTCATTTTTTAAGCTTTAAAAAGAGAAAAAAGTAAAGAAAGTGAGAAAGTCGTGATTGTGTGAAAAAGTGATCAAGAAAAAAGACCCATTACGCGAAGAGTTAGAGAAAAAAGTTAAGAAAAAGGCCGTAGAAAAGAAAAAACAGAAAAAGAAACAAAAGCTCTATTAAGAAGACAGAGCAGAAAGGGATATAACAACTTCGTATTTTTCATCCCCCCCTTACCAGGTCCTGAAACCATTTCTATTCAGAGTACTGTTGCACCTTATATTAATTTTTTTTTTAAATGTTAATATAAAAATATGGAACGCTTCACGAATTTTGTGAAAACAAAGTTTTCACAAAGCTGTATCTCAGTGCACATGACAATAATAAACCTAGACATCTCGTCCCTTTTTCACCTCTACTGTAGCTTTTGTAACTTACTCCACACATCTGCCAATTAACCCCCTTCCCCTCACCTGTATCCACCTATCACATGTGTAGGAAGGAACTGCAGATGCTGGCTTAAACCAAAGATAGACACAAAATGCTGGAGTAACCCAGCGGGACAGGCAGCATCTCTGGAGAGAAGGAATGGGTGATGTTTCGGGTCGAGACCCTTCTTCAGACTGAAGAAGCAATTTGTGTCTATCCACCTATCACTTGCCATGCTCTGCCCCATCCCCACCTCTCTTCCAGCTTTCTCCCCCCACCCCCACTACAATCAATCTGAAGAAGGATCCCAACCCAAAATGTTGCCCATTCATGTTCTCCTCAGATGCTGCCTGACCTGCTGAGTTACTCCAGTCTGAAGAAAGGTCTTGACCCGAAACGTCACCCATTCCTTCTCTCCATAGATGCTGCCTGTCCCGCTGAGTTATTCCAGCTTTTTGTGTCTATCTTCGAGTTACTCCAGCACTTTGTGTTTTACTCAAGATTCCAGCGTCTGCAGTTCACTGTGTCTCCATTTTGCACTTCGAGCCTGCACCGCCTTTCAATATGATCATGGCTGATCATCCAACTCAGTATCCTGTACCTGCCTTCTCTCCATACCCCCTGATCCCTTTAGCCACAAGGGCCACATCTAACTCCCTCTTCAATATAGCCAATGAACCGGCCTCAACTACCTTCTGTGGCAGAAGGTGGGAAGGGATTGGACAAGGAATGAATCGAGGGATGTGGGGATGTGTTCAGTGGGCCTGGAGCTGGCAGGCACAAAGTGTCCGGACCTGATACGCCACACATCCCTTTTCTCAGCCTCACCCGCTGAGTTACTCCAGCACTTTGTGTTTTACTCAAGATACCAGTGCCTGCAGTTCCCCGTTTCCATTGTACGCACACTGCCTGACCTGCTGAGTTCCTCCAGCACTGTGTGTCTATCTTCTGCACACACGCTGCCTGACTCTCTCTGGTCCATGTTGAGAGGGAAACATTGCGGCTGAGCTCAGACTGAATGGCGGCGGTGAATAAAGCACTGGAGTTCGATGATTAAATTGGGTTTATCAGCGCGCTGCCTCAGCCTGTGATGCTGCAGCTTAATGAGGCTCGGTGCCCACCCTTCGCTCACCCCCGTACAACCAGAGATCAGCGGTGTGTGCACAAGACACACATCTCCCAGTCTGCCTCTGAGAAGAGGCTCATAATACATACACTCTGCTGTCAGTAATTACCGGCCTGTGATGCCGTCTCGGTCCTTCACAGCCCCCGTGGGCGTGTGCCCAGATTGATTGAAGGGATCCTTTGCATCGTCAGATGTGAGAATATTTATTCACTGTTTTCACTTCACTGGCTCCGTGACTCAGAAACAGGAACCCTTTTCTATTCCGTCCGATAACGTTTCGATTGAGAAACATAGAAACATAGAAAATAGGTGCAGGAGTAGGCCATTCGGCCCTTCGAGCCTGAACCGCCATTCAATATGATCATGGCTGATCATCCAACTCAGTATCCTGTACCTGCCTTCTCTCCATACCCTCGGATACCTGTGGCAGAGAATTCCCGAGATTCACCACTCTCTGTGTGAAAAATATTTTTCTCATCTCGGTCCCAAAAGATTTCCCCATTATCCTTAAACTGTGACCCTTTGTTCTGGACTTCCCCAACATATAACCATATAACCATATAACAATTACAGCACGGAAACAGGCCATCTCGGCCCTACAAGTCCATGCCGAACATATTTTTTTTACCCTTAGTCCCACCTGCCTGCACTCGTACCATAACCCTCCATTCCCTTCTCATCCATATGCCTATCCAATTTATTTTTAAATGATACCAATGAACCTGCCTCCACCACTTCCACTGGGAGCTCATTCCACACTGCCACCACTCTCTGCGTAAAGAAGTTCCCCCTCATATTACCCCTAAACTTCTGTCCCTTAATTCATCGGGAACAATCTTCCTGCATCTAGCCTGTCCAACCCCTTAAGAATTTTGTAAGTTTCTATAAGATCCCCCCTCAATCTTCTAAATTCTAGCGAGTACAAGCCGAGTCTATCCAGTCTTTCCTCATATGAAAGTCCTGACATCCCAGGAATCAGTCTGGTGAACCTTCTCTGTACTCCCTCTATGGCAAGAATCTTTCCTCAGATTAGGAGACCAAAACAGTACACAATACTCCAGGTGTGGTCTCACCAAGACCCTCTACAACTGCAGTAGAACCTCCCTGCTCCTATACTCAAATCCTTTTGCTATGAATGCTAACATACCATTGGCTTTCTTCACTGCCTGCTGAACCTGCATGCCTACTTTTAATGACTGGTGTACCATGACACCCAGGTCTCAAAGACACAGAGACAGCAGAGACAGGAATATTGGGCAGAACTGAATGTGGCCACGAATCTGGAGGCTTTGGAGAGGATGCAGAGGTTTACCAGAATGATGCCTCTAGGGTATTAGCTATAAGGAGTTAGACACAAAAATCTGGAGTAACTCAGCAGATCTGTAGTAAAGGAAAGGAAAAGGGGTTGGACAAACTGGGATTATATTCTCTGGAACATCGGAGGTTGAGGGGAGGTGGAAATATATAATGAAAAGTACACAGCTGTTTTCCCCGGGCATAGCTTTAATGTGAGAGGGGGTATAGTTTAAAGGTGATGTGAGGGGCAGGTGTGTGGGTGCCTTGGGTGGTGGTGGAGGCAGGTGTGTGGGTGCCTGGGGTGGTGGTGGAGGCAGGTGTGTGGGTGCCTGGGGTGGTGGTGGAGGCAGGTGTGCAGGTGCCTGGGGTGGTGGTGGAGGCAGGTGTGCAGGTGCCTGGGGTGGCGGTGGAGGCAGGTGTGCGGGTGCCTGGGGTGGTGGTGGAGGCAGGTGTGTGGGTGCCTGGGGTGGTGGTGGAGGCAGGTGTGCCGGTGCCGGGGGTGGTGGTGGAGGCAGGTGTGCAGGTGCTGGGGGTGGTGGTGGAGGCAGGTGGGGTGGTGGTGGAGGCAGGTGTGTGGGTGCCTGGGGTGGTGGTGGAGGCAGGGGTGTGGGTGCCTGGGGTGGTGGTGGAGGCAGGTGTGCAGGTGCCTGGGGTGGTGGTGGAGAGAAGGTGTGTGGGTGCCCACTCTGGTGGTGGAGGCAGGTGTGCAGGTGTCCTGGGGTGATTTGGTGGAGGCAGGTGTGCGGGTGACCCTGTTGTGTGGGTGGAGGCAGGTGTGTGGGTGCCTGGAGTGGTGGTGGAGGCAGGTGTGCAGGTGCCTGGGGTGGTGGTGGAGGCAGGTGCAAGGCAGGTGCAATAGTGGAGTTGAAGGGGCATTTACAGAGGCACATAGACATACAGGGATTGGAAGGATGGATCAGGCGAAGGCTGAAGAGATTGATGTAACTTGGCATTATGTTTGGCACGGACAATGTGAGCCGAAGCGCCTGTTCCTGCGCTTCCGTTTTTAGTTATGGTTTAGAGATACAGCACGGAAACAGGCCCTTCGACCCACCGGGTTTGAGCCGACCAGCGATCCCTGCACATTAACACTATCCTACACACGAGGGACATTTTTTATATTTACAAAGCCAATTAACCTACAAACCTGTATGTCTTTGGAGTGTGGAAGGAATCCGAAGATCTCGGAGAAAATCCTGCACCTATTTTCTATGTTTTCAAACTTTGCAATGGTGCCTGCCTCAACTACCTCCTCTGGTAGCCCGTTCCAAACTCCACCACCCTTTGTGTAAAGCACAGGGAGCAGTGGGGGAGGGGTGGTGGGGTGGGAACAGTGGCGGAGGGGGGGGGTGGGGTCAGGGGGATGGTGGGTGGAGGGAGGGGGGTGGTAGGCGGTGGGGAACTGGGGGTGGGCAGCTCAAGAACGTTTGCTACAGCCTCTGTGGTCCCAGATCCACTGCTGGTCCTGATCGGCAGGTAAAGGAGTGGATGTGTGGAGAGTTGGGCACTGCCCAGGTGATGCACTGTTTCCCTGGTGTCCAGTCACTGCTCACTCCTCTGTCTCCCTCAACATGGTGCTGCATGGGTGGTGGTGGAGGCAAATACCACAGCGATGTATAAGAGTCATTTGGACAGACAGGTGAACAAGCAGGGATGGAGGGATACAGTGTATGTACCGGAAGATGCAATTGATGAAATGGGAAAGACGCAAGGTGCTGGAGTAACTCAGCGAGTCAGGCAGCATCTCTGGAGAAAGGGAATTGGGTGACATTTTGGGTTGAGACCCTTCTTCAGAACTTCTATTGTGTTCGGCACAGACATGGTGAGCCGAAGGGCCTGTTCACGTGCTCATATGTCATGAGTGATAGGAGAAGAATTAGGCCATTCGGCCCATCAAGTCTATTCTGCCATTCAATCATGGCTGATTTATTTATCCCTCCTAACCCCATTCTCCTGCCATCTGGATAGATTTGGTTTGTACTCGCTAAAATTTAGAAGATTGAGGGGGGATCTTATAGAAACTTACAAAATTCTTAAGGGGTTGGACAGGCTAGATGCAGGAAGATTGTTCCTGATGTTGGGGAAGTCCAGAACACAGTTTACAGTTTAAGGATAAGGGGGAAATCTTTTAGGACCGAGATGAGGAAAACATTTTTCACAGAGAGAGTGGTGAATCTCTGGAACTCTCTGCCACAGAAGGTAGTTGAGGCCAGATCATTGGCTATATTTAAGAGGGAGTTAGATGTGGCCCTTGTGGATAAAGGGATCAGGGGGTATGGAGAGAAGGCAGGTACAGGATACTGAGTTGGATGATCAGCCATGATCATATTGAATGGCGGTGCAGGCTTGAAGGGCCGAATGGCCTACTCCTGCACCTATTTTCTATGTTTCTATCTCCTCATAACCTCTGACACCCGTACTAGTCAAGAATCTATGTATCTCTGCCTTAAAAATACCCACTGACACGGCCTTCACAGCCGTCAGTGGCAAAGTATTCCACAGATTCACCACCCTCTGACTAAAGAAATTTCTCCTCATCTCCTTCCTAAAAGAATGTTGTTTAATTTTGCGGCTAGTCTCTAGTCCAAGACTCTCCCACTAGTGGAAACATCCTCTCCACATCCACTCTATCCAAGCCTTTCACTATCCTGTACATTTTAATGAGGCCCTC
Organism: Leucoraja erinaceus; assembly: GCF_028641065.1. Classification (NCBI taxonomy): domain Eukaryota; kingdom Metazoa; phylum Chordata; class Chondrichthyes; order Rajiformes; family Rajidae; genus Leucoraja; species Leucoraja erinaceus. The sequence goes on along the minus strand of NW_026576740.1, from coordinate 20,453 downwards.
TCCTCATTCTTCTAATCTCCAACGAGTACAGGCTCAGTCCCAAATAACACTCATCGTAGGTTAACCTATTAATTCCTGGGATCATTCTAGTAAAACTCCTCTGGACCCTCTCCAGACCCAGCACATCCTTCCTCAGATATGGTGCCCAAAACTGCTCACAATATTCCAAGTGGATGGGGTCACAATATTCCAAATGCTGCCTGAACAGTGTCTTCTAGAGCCTCAGCATTACATCCCTGTTTTTGTATACAAACCCACTTTAAATAAATGCTAGCATTGCGTTTGCTTTCTTTACTATCCTTTCAACTTGCAGATGAAAATTTTGGGAATGCTGCACCAGCACTCCCAAGACCCTTTGCATCTCCGATTTCAGGAATCTCTTCCCATTTAGAAAATAGTCTACGCCTTTATTCCTGCTACCAAAATGCACGACCCCATATTTTGCTGCACTGTATTCCATCTGCCACTTCCCTGCCCACTTTCCCAACCTATCCAAGTCCTTCTCCAGAGTCCCTGCTTTCAGTACATTACCTGCCCCTCCACCTATTTTCATATCATCCGCAAACTTGGCCACAAAGCCTACAATCCCCTCGACCAAATCATGAATATACAACGTGAAGAGTAGCGGCCCCAGCACTGACCCCTGCAGAACTCTGCTAATCAGCCAACCAGAAAAAGCTCCCTTTATTGCCACTCTTTGTCTGCCAACCTGCTATCTGCCCTTTGATACCATGGGCTCTCATCGTCCTTAGCAGCCCTACGTATGGCACCTTATCAAAGACTTTCTGAAAATCTAAGTAAAAACATCAACTAACTCTCGAGAAACTCAGCGGGTGAGGCAGCATCTATGGAGCGAAGGAAATAGGCAACGTTTCGGACCGAAACCCTTCTTCGACCCGAAACGTTACCCATTTCCTTCGCTCCATAGATGCTGCCTCACCCGCTGAGTTTCTCCAACCTTATTGTCTACCTTCGATTTTCCAGCATCTGCAGTTCCTTTCAACTAACTCTCCTTTGTCTGTCCTGCTATTTACTTTTTCAAAGAATTCCAGAAAATTTGGAATTCAAGGGTGGGTCCCTTGAAGGCAGACATGGGTGAAATTATTATGGGCAACAAGAAAATGGCAGAAGAGTTGAATAGGTACTTCGGATCTGTCTTCACATAAGGAAGACACAAACAATCTCCCAGATGCACTGGAGGACAGAGGATTTAAGGGGGTAGAGGAACTGAAAGAAATTTGCATTCGGCAAGAAATAGTATTGGGTAGGCTAATGGCACTGGAGGATGATAAATCCCCTGGGCCTGATGGTCTGCATCCCAGGGTCCTCAGGGAGGTGGCTCTAGAAATAGTGGATGCATTGGTGATCATTTTCCAATGTTCAATAGATTCAGGATCAGTTCCTGTGGTTTGGAGGATAGCTAATGTTATCCCACTTTTCAAGAAAGGAGCGAGAGAGAAAACAAGGAATTACAGACCAGTTAGCCTGACTTCGGTGGTGGGAAAGATGCTGGAATCAATTATTAAAGAGGTAATAATGGGGCATTTGGATAGCAGTAAAAGGATTAGTCCAAGTCAACATGGATTTATGAAAGGGAAATCATGCTTGACTAATCTTCTGGAATTTTTGGAGGATGTGACAAGTAAACATAGAAACATAGAAAATAGGTGCAGGAGTAGGCCATTCAGCCCTTCGAGCCTGCACCGCCATTTAATATGATCATGGCTGATCATCCAACTAAGTATCCCATGCCTGCCTTCTCTCCATACCCCCTGATCCCTTTAGCCACAATGGCCACATCTAACTCCCTCTTAAATATAGCCAATGAACTGGCCTCAATTACCTTCTGTGGCAGAGAGTTCCAGAGATTCACCACTCTCTGTGTGAAAAAGGTTTTTCTCATCTCGGTCCTAAAGGATTTCCCCTCTATCCTTAAGCTGTGACCCCTTGTCCTGGACTTCCCCAACATCGGGAACAATCTTCCTGCATCTAGCCTGTCCAACCCCTTAAGAATTTTGTAAGTTTCTATAAGATCCCCTCTCAATCTCCTAAATTCTAGCGAGTACAAGCCGAGTCTATCCAGTCTTTCTTCATATGAAAGTCCTGACATCACAGGAATCAGTCTGGTGAACCTTCTCTGCACTCCCTCTATGGTAATAATGTCCTTCCTCAGATTTGGAGACCAAAACTGTACGCAATACTCCCGGTGTGGTCTCACCAAGACCCTGTACAACTGCAGTAGAACCTCCCTGCTCCTATACTCAAATCCTTTTGCTATGAATGTTAACATACCATTCGCTTTCTTCACTGCCTGCTGCACCTGCATGCCTACTTTCAATGACTGGTGTACCATGACACCCAGGTCTCGTTGCATCTCCCCTTTTCCTAATCGGCCACCATTTAGATAATAGTCTGCTTTCCTGTTTTTGCCACCAAACTGGATAACCTCACATTTATCCACATTATACTGCATCTGCCATGCATATGCCCACTCACCCAGCCTATCCAAGTCACCTTGCAGTCTCCTAGCATCCTCCTCACAGCTAACACTGCCCCCAGCTTAGTGTCATCCGCAAACTTGGAGATGTTGCATTCAATTCCCTCGTCCAAATCATTAATATATATTGTAAATAACTGGGGTCCCAGCACTGAGCCTTGCGGTACCCCACTAGTCACTGCCTGCCATTGTGAAAAGGACCCGTTTACTCCTACTCTTTGCTTCCTGTTTGCCAGCCAGTTCTCTATCCACATCAATACTGAACCCCCAATACCGTGTGCTTTAAATTTGTATACTAATCTCTTATGGATGAAGGGGTGCCAGTGGATGTAGTGTATCTAGATTTTCAGAATGCCTTTGATAAGGTCCCGCACGGGAGACTGGTGACTAAAATTAGAGCACATGGTATTATGGGCTAGGGTGTTGACATGGATAGAAAATTGGTTGGCAGACCGGAAGCAAAGAGTGGGAGTGAACGGGTCCTTTTCAGAATGGCAGGCAGTGGCGAGTGGAGTGCCGCAAGGCTCGGTGTTGGGGCCACAACTGTTTGCCATATATATTAATGATTTGGAAAAGGGAATTAGGAGCAACACTAGCAAGTTTGCGGATGACACAAAGCTGGGTGGCAGAGTGAGCTGTGAAGAGGATGTTAGGAGGTTGCAGGGTAACCTGGACAGGTTGAGAGTGGGCAGATGCGTGGCAGATGCAGTATAATATAGATAAATGTGAGGTTATCCACTTTGGTGGCAAAAACAAGGGGGCAGATTATTATCTCAATTGGGGTTAGGTTAGGTAAGGGGGAGGTGCAGCGAGACCTGGGCATCCTTGTACACCGGTCACTGAAAGTTGGCGTACAGGTACAGCAGGCAGTGAAGAAAGCTAATGGAATATTGGCCTTCATAACAAGAGGATTTCAGGAGTAAAGAGGTTCTTCTGCAGTTGTATAGGGCTCTGGTGAGACCACATCTGGTACATTGTGTACAGATTTGGTCTCCTAATTTGAGGAAGGACATCCTTGTGATTGAGGCAGTGCAGCGTAGATTCACGAGATTGATCCCTGGGATGGCTGGACTGTCATATGAGGAAAGATTAAAAAGACTAGGCTTGTATTCACTGGAGTTTAGAAGGATGAGGGGGGATCTTATAGAAACATATAAAATTATAAAAGGACTGGACAAGCTAGATGCAGGAAAAATGTTCCCAATGTGGGGCGAGTCCAGAACCAGGGGCCACAGTCTTAGAATAAAGGGGAGGTCATTTAAGACTGAGGTGAGAAAAAAAAATTTCACCCAGAGAGTTGTGAATTTATGGAATTCCCTGCCACAGAGCGCAGTGGAGGTCAAGTCACTGGATGGATTTAAGAGAGAGTTAGATAGAGCTCTAGGGGCTAGTGGTGTCAAGGGATATGGGGAGAAGGCAGGCACGGGTTATTGGTAGGGGACGATCAGCCATGAATGGCGGTGCTGGCTCGAAGGGCAGAATGGCCTCCTCCTGCGCCTATTTTCTATGTTTTCTATGTCTATGTTTTCTATACTGGATAGCTAGATAGCTAGCTAGACTGAGCTACATACTGGATAGCTAGATCAGACACTAGATGGCCACATACACCATAGCTAGGTAGCTAACTTGACTAACTTACATACTGGACAGCTAGCTAGCTAGACTGATCTACATACTGGATAGCTAAGTGGCTACCTAGATAATTACATACTGGATAGCTGAATAGCTAGCTAGACTGAGCAACATACTGGATAGCGAGATAGTTAGCTAGTTGGCTATATACTGGATAGCTGGATCACTAGATAGACTATCTAGTCGAGCTACATACTGGATAGCGAGATAGTTAGCTAGTTGGCTATATACTGGATAGCTGGATCACTAGATAGACTGAGCTACATACTGGATACCTAGCTATCTAGCTAGATGGCCACACAGATAGCAAGATTGCAAGCTAGATAGCTAGCTGGATGTCTATATACTGGATAGCTAGGTTGTTAGCTGGACAGCTACATACTGGATGGCAAGATAGCTAGACTGAGCTACATACTGGATAGCTAGATAGATAGCTACTGGACATAGCTGGGTCGCTAGCTATAACCTACATACTGGATAGCTAGATAGCTAGCTAGATGGCTACATACTAGATAACTTGGTATCTAGCTAGATTGAGCTACATACTTTGATAGCTAGATAGATAGCTGGCTGAGCAACATACTGGATAGCTAGGTAGCTAGCTAGACTGAGGCTCCATACTGGAAAACTAGGTAGCTAGCTAGAATGAACTACATACTGGATAGCTATGGCTACATATAGGAGAGGGTGCCTAGAAATAGGGGGGATTTAAGGAAGGGCACCTGTAAATGTGGATTTAGGGGAGGGCATGTAAATGGGAGGTGGATTTAGGGGAGGGCATCTGTAAATGGTGAATTAGGAGGGCATCTGTAAATGGTGAATCCACATAACAATCTCATATAATTCTTCCCCCCTCATTAATTTATTCTCACGTGTATCGAGATACAGTGAAAAGCTTTAGTCGTGTGCTAGCTAACCAGTTAGCAGAAAGGCAAAACAAGATCAACATTTGAGCCAACTAGATGGCTACATCCTGTATAACTAAGTAGCTAGCTAGGGTGATCTACATACTGGACAGCTAGGTAGCTACCGAGACTGAGCTACCAACAACTGGATAACTACGTAGCTAGCTACATGGCTACAGACTAGATAGCTAGCTACATACTGGTGTTTCATAGTTCCAAACAACCGAATTGGAAGAACAGCACCTCATATATCGCTTGGGCAGCTTACACCCCAGCGGTATGAATATTGACTTCTCTAACATTAAGTAACCCTTACTTTCCCTCTCTCTGTTCCTCCCCCACTTTATTATTCTGCTAGTTTCATTGTGTACAGTTTTTGTCTCCTAATTTGAGGAACGACATCCTTGTGATTGAGGCAGTGCAGCGTAGGTTCACGAGATTGATCCCTTGGATGGCGGGACTGTCGTATGAGGAAAGATTGAAAAGACTAGGCTTGTATTCACTGCAGTTTAGAAGGATGAGCAGGTATCTTATAGAAACATATAAAGTTATAAAAGGACTGGACAAGCTAGATGCAGGAAATTTTTTCCCAGTTGGGCGAGTCCAGAACCAGGGGCCACAGTCTTAGAATAAAGGGGAGCTCATTTAAGACTGAGGTGAGAAAAAACATTTTCACCCAGAGAGTTGTGAATTTGTGGAATTCCCTGCCGCAGAGGGCAGTGGAGGCCAAATCACTGGAGGGATTTAAGAGAGAGTTAGATAGAGCTCTAGGGACTAGTGGAGTCAAGGGATATGGGGAGAAGGCAGGCACGGGTTATTGATAGGGGACGATCAGCCATGATCACAATGATGGCGGTGCTGGCTCGAAGGGCCGAATGGCCTCTTCCTGCACCTATTTTCTATGTTTCTAAGCAAGACCCTTCACAAAGCCATGCTGACTGAGGCCTATTTTATTGTGAACTTCTAAGTACTCAATAACCTCATCCTTTATAATGGATTCTAAATTCTTACCAAGCGCCGAAGAAGTCAGACTAACTGGCCTATAGTTCCCACTATTTTGCTTTGTGATGTTCTATGTTCAATGTTTTATGGTAGAAAGAGGGAAGGAGAAAGGAAGAGAGTGGCACGATAGCACAGCGGTAAAGTTGCTATCTCACAGCTCCAGAGACCCGGGTTCAATCTCGACTACTGCTGTTTATCTTTACGGAGTTTGTACGTCCTCCCCGTGACCTGTGTGGGTTTTTCCCGATAACTCTGGTTTCCTCCCACACTCCAAAGACATACAGGTTTGTAGGTTTGGTAAAATTGTAAATTGTCCCTAGTGTGTGTAGAATAGTATTAATGTGCGGGGATCGCTGATCGGGGCAGACTCAGTGGGCTGAAGGACCTGTTTTCGCCTTGTATCTCTGAACTAAACTAAGCTATTGAGGGAGGAAGAGAAGAAGGGGGGGAGGATAAGAGGGAGTGAGGAAAGGAGGGTGATATTAGATCAGATTTGTATGTTCCATGTAGAATGAATCAGCTCCGCCAGACGTGAATCGGGGAGCCCTTTGATTTAGAGATTGATTAACATTCAGCAATGTTATCCTGACTCATATATCACACCCTCAGAGCAACAGCAGCCCAGAACTTTGTCCACTTCCCTTTCCTGTCCCCATGTTCACAAACTAGTTTCAATTAAACCTTTCGAAATGTCCTTTAATTATGTTTGAGATCATCACCCCAGAGCTCAAGGGTTAGATTATTTCAGTTCTTACCTTTTCCCACTGAAACTGTTGCATCTTTTATTAAAATAGTCACAAAATGCTGGAGTTTCTCTTCAGTGTAGACCATCATCTGCAGTTCCTTTCTACCTATATTTCACATATATATATATATATATATATGTGGCTTGCAAAAACTTTCATACCCCTTGAACTTTTCCACATTTTGTCACGTTACAATCACAAACGTAAATGTATTTAATTGGGATTTTATGTGATAGACCAACACAAAGTGGTGCATAATTGTGAAGTGGAAGGAAAATGATACATGGTTTTCAATTTTTTTTACAAATAAAAAACTGAAAAGTGTGGCGTGCAAAAGTATTCAGCCACATTTACTCTGATACCCCTAAATAAAATCCAGTGCAACCAATTGCCTTCAGAAGTCACCTAATTAGTGAATAGAGTCCACTTGTGTGTAATCTAATCTCAGTATAAATACAGCTGTTCTGTGAAGGCCTCAGAGGTTTGTTAGAGAACATTAGTGAACAAACAGCATCATGAAGCCCAAGGAACACACCAGACAGGTCAGGGATAAAGTTGTGGAGAAGTTTAAAGCAGGGTTAGGTTATAAAAAAATATCCCAAGCTTTGAACATCTCACGGAGCACTGTTCAATCCATCATCCGATAATGGAAAGAGTATGGCACAACTGCAAACCTACCAAGACATGGCCGTCCACCTAAACTGACAGGCCGGGCAAGGAGAGCATTGATCAGAGAAGCAGCCAAGAGGCCCATGGTAACTCTGGAGGAGCTGCAGAGATCCACAGCTCGGGTGGGAGAATCTGTCCACAGGACAACTATTAGTCGTGCACTCCACAAATCGGGCCTTTATGGAAGAGTGGCAAGAAGAAAGCCATTGCTGAAAAAAAGCCATAAGAAGTCCCGTTTGCAGTTTGCCACAAGCCATGTGGGGGACACAGCAAACATGTGGAGGAAGGTGCTCTGGTCAGATGAGACCAAAATTGAAGTTTTTGGCCTAAATGCAAAACGCTATGTGTGGCGGAAAACTAACACTGCACATCACCCTGAACACACCATCCCCACTGTGAAAAATGGTGGTGGCAGCATCATGCTGTGGGGATGCTTTTCTTCAGCAGGGACAGGGAAGCTGGTCAGAGTTGATGGGAAGATGGATGGAGCCAAATACAGGGCAATCTTGGAAGAAAACCTGTTAGAGTCTGCAAAAGACTTGAGACTGGGGCGGAGGTTCACCTTCCTTCCAGCAGGACAACAACCCTAAACATACAGCCAGAGCTACAATGGATTGGTTTAGATCAAAGCATATTCATGTGTTAGAATGGCCCAGTCAGTCCAGACCTAAATCCAATTGAGAGACTTGAAAATTGCTGTTCACAGGCGCTCTCCATCCAATCTGACTGAGCTTGAGCTATTTTACAAAGAAGATTGGGCAAAAATTTCAGTCTCGAGATGTGCAAAGCTGGTCGAGATACCCCAAAAGACTTGCAGCTGTAATTGCAGCGAAAGGTGGTTCTACAAAGTATTGACTCAGGGGGGGCTGAATACTTTTTCACGCAACACTTTTCAGTTTTTTATTTGTATAAAAAAATTTGAAAACCATGTATCATTTTCCTTCCACTTCACAATTATGCACCACTTTGTATTGGTCTATCACATAAAATCCCAATAAAATACATTTACGTTTGTGGTTGTAACGTGACAAAATGTGGAAAAGTTCAAGGGGTATGAATACTTTTGCAAGCCACTGTATATACACACACTGTATATACACACACATAATATATATATATATATATATATACACACACACACACACATATATATATATATATATATATATACATATATATATATATATATGATATATATATATATATATATATATATATATGTGTATGTGTGTGTGTGTGTGTGTGTGTGTGTGTGTGTGTGTATATATATATACACAAGTTCCTTATATATATATATATATACACACACACACATACACATATACACATACACATATACATGTACACATACACACAAAATGCTGGAGTAACTCAGCGGGACAAGCAGCATCTCGAGAGAAAAAATGGGTGCCTTCCGTGTTGAGACCCTTCTTCAGACTAAGAGTCAGGGGAGGGAGACAGAGAGATATGGAAGTGTAAGGTGTGAAAACACAGATCAAAGCAGATGATGATAACAAAATGTAGGCAGCATCTGTGGAGAGAAGGAATGGGTGATGTTTTGGGTCGAGACCCTTCTTCAGACTGGTTAGGGATAAGGGAAACGAGAGATAAAGAACAATGAATGAAAGATCAAGGTGGGAAGCTCAGACGTGGTTGGTTGGAGTGTGGGTGGGGGTGGATGTGAGTGAAACAAATGGGACTGCTGGAGGGACAGAGGGGTTTCCTCTGATTGATGTGTCCAGACCCAGGGAGTGGTCATTCTGCCCCTCTGTTTCTCCAGGAGCTGTAAGTGTTTGGGTTCTCCTGGTGGCCGGGACAGGTCTCATTACCGTCTGAGAGCGATAGGGAAACTGCAAACCGCTGGAGGAACTCAGCCCAGTCAGGCAGCATCCATAGAGGTAAATGGGCAGGCGACGTTTCAGGTTGGGACCCTTCTTCAGGTTGATAGGCTTGGCGACACAGAGTAGGTCAGGCATCTAGTCTATGGCAGATTGACAGTGATCTTACTGAGCGCCAAAGCAGACCTGAGGAGAGAGAAACTCACCCTGTTCCAGTTCCTTATATGTGTTTATATGTAAAAGGTTGCCCCTCAGGTTCCTATTTAATCTTTCCCCTCTCACCTTAAACCTGCACCCACTGGTTCTTGAATCTTCTACCCTGGGGAAAGAACTGCATTTAATCTATCTATTCTTTCTTTTTAGACTTTAGAGATACAGCTTGAAAACAGGTACTTCTACCTACCCAGTCCACCTACCGACCGACTAGCAATTACCCCGTACACTAACACTATCCTACACACCTTAACAATTTACAATCTGCACGTCTTTGGACTGTGGGAGGAAACTGGAGCACCCAGAGAAAACCCACGCAGGTCACGGGGAGAATGTACAAAGTCCATACAGACAGCACCCGTAGTCAGGATCGAACCCAGGTCTCTGGCGCTGTAAGTCACCAACTCTGCCATTGCATCACCCACTATTCTCCTCATTATTTTATATACTTCCGTTAGATCACCACTCATCCTCCTGCGCTCCAAGGAATAAAGTCCTAGCTTGCCCAACCTCTCTCTGTAGCTCAGGTCCTCAAGTCCTGGCAACATCCCCACAAATTTTCTCTGCAATCTTTCCAGCTTAATGACATCTCTCTTATAACAAGATGACCAAAACTGAACACAATACTCCAAACATGTTGTGCAACTGCAACATAACATCCCAATTTCTATACAATATCCTGACTGATCAAGCCCAGTGTACCAAACGCTTTCTTTATGACCTAAACAATCTCCCTGATGTACTAGTGGCCATGGGATCTAGAGTGATGGAGGAACTGAAGGAAATTCACTTTAGACAGGAAATTGTGTTGGGTAGACTGATGGGACTGAAGGCTGATAAATCCCCAGGGCCTGATGGTCTACATCCCAAGGTACTTAAGGAAATGGCTCTAGAAATTGTGGATGCATTGGTGATAATTTTACAATGTTCTATAGATTCAGGATCAGTTCCTGTGGATTGGAGGGTAGCTAATATTATCCCACTTTTTAAGAAAGGAAGGAGAGGGAAATCAGGGAATTATAGACCAGTTAGCCTGACATCGGTGGTGGGGAAGATGCTGGATTCAATTGTAAAAGATGAAATAGTGGCACATTTGGATAGCAGTAACAGGATCGGTCCGAGTCAGCATGGATTTACGAAGGGGAAATCATGCTTGACTAATCTTCTGGAATATTTAGAGGATGTAACTAGGAAAATGGACAAGGGAGAGCCAGTGGATGCAGTGTACCTGGACTTTCAGAAAGCATTTGATAAGGTCCCACATAGGCGATTAGTGGGCAAAATTAGAACACATAGTATTTGGGGTAGGGTACTGACATGGATAGAAAATTTGTTGGCAGACAGGAAACAAAGAGTAAGGATTAACAGGTCCCTTTCAGACAAGCAGGCAGTGATTAGTGGGATACCGCAAGGCTCAGTGCTGGGACTGCAGCGATTTACAAAATATGTTAATGATTTAGATGAAGGGATTAAAAGTAAATTGCAGATGACAAATTTACAGCTGGGTGGCAGTGTGAACTGTGTGGAAGCTATGAGAATGCAGGGTGACTTGGACAATGACTATACATAGTAAGATTAGAGAAGAGATACCAGTTAAGTATATGATCAAGGGTGGGAGCGGAGTGCACGTAATCCCTCATCGTAACTCCTCATAAAATACAGATCAAACTTCAAACTAGTAAGTTCTCGTTTAATCTTACTATTTTACTTCGGAGTCACGTGAGTGACTATGTGAAGATTTTAAAGCTCTGTGATTTCATGCCGTGGAACGAGTCCATGCATCACGTCTGCCTTGACTGTTGGGAGGAATTGTGTTAACATAATTTGGATATGAATTCGGCATTGAAATCATCAAATATTTAACACAAGTTTATAACCCCTTTATATCGGTTTAAATTAATTACAGAACTTAAATTGTTTCTGCAAATGTTCCAGGTTTCATTACTAGTTTATTACAAAATAATTGGAATGTTTTCCCCTCCAGACCATCCTGCTGCCTCGAGGATTTGGTCCACTGGTACATCCAACTGTATTGCTGCCGATGTAGCTGCAGCCCTGGTGGAAAGAGATTTTTAAAATTTTAGTATCCACCCCAGCCTGTGTTAGCAACTGTTTCAGCCTTCTTGAGATGGTCTGGACAGTCACTCTTGGTGTGGTTGCTAGTGGCTGATCAGAATGTGCCTTTTCATAGCCTCTTAGGATTTGTTTTCTCCATGTATAACGACAGATGTTTTATTATACACAGACGGTCATCTGTTGGGTAAGACCTAATTGTATATTGAGGCCTGCTGATCCCTTTTCTGTTCTGCTTACTATCTCATAAATATGAAACAAAATATTTTCTGTTGAGAAAGTCATGTTGTCCAGTCTATTTTTTGCAGTGACTGTATCCTCTGTGCCGTGACCAATACCATTAGCATGACTGTTTAATGTCAGTCTATGTAGGGACAGAACTGTTGCTGGAGACCAATTCCTGAGCATCTTCAGGATTATTCTCACATCCCATATATGGAAGTATCTGGTTCCCCTCATAGGTTTTGTACCAGTGGGTCAGTCTCAACAGTGTAATGGTCTGTCCCCTGCCATAGGTAAGTCGATAGGGCACTTCTGGCACAGTTGATGGCACTGTAACTAAGCCCCTCATCATAGTGGAGGCCTGCCAGATATTCCAGAACAGATGGGATGTTCATGTCTCTGATTCCATGTTTGATACCACTGGGAACCATAGTTGTGTATGCCAATCGGGTACTACCAATTCCAGATGCAGAGTCTAGTTGTATTTCTTTGATACCCGACTGATCTCTCTGGATACACCATTGCCAATTTGCATAGCCAGATTGTCACAGATGTCAATTTGTTTCCACCCTGTGGTTAATGTATGCTACCACGGTGGTATGGTTGCTCCGCACCCAAGGGTACTGGCATCAGATTGCAGTACAATGGAAAAGGTTACTGACAATGTTTGGATAGGAACAAGGCCAGATGTTATCTATCCACCATTTAGTTCCATTTTAGCCTGATTGGTAGTTTCACAGATCTGTCAAGTGACCTGCATAATTTAGAGTGCTTGTATTTTGCTCTCTGTGTGTTTTGGTAATGTAGAGGTCCAAATTTGTGTGGCTGGAAATGCAGCCATCATTATGCCAGTTACTTTAGCTACCAATCTGATGGATGGTTTGCTGATGTCAGTGAGGTTATTATAAGCCTCTATTAAACCTGTAGCCTTTTCCTTAGGCAGAGTCACCGACATGTGAACTTAGTCAATGGTGAAACCCCAGGCAGTCCACAGTTGTGGAAGACGTTAGTTTAGATTTAACTGGATAAATGAATCCCAGTTCCCCAATAACTTTTTTGTGGCTGTTACAGTTTGTTTGGCCAAATCCAAAGTTTTTGCCCATAATGAGTATGTCATCTAAATATGCCATAACCATGTGTATACGTTTCCGTAGAAACGCTTGGGCTGGTTTCAAATTTTTTGTGAACAGCCTGGGCTGATGATGACCCATTTGGCAGTGCTTTGTACTGCTAGTTGCCCCATCCAGTTGAAATTAAGTAACATCTGTGGTCACCACGTATAGGCACTGAATAGTAAGCATCTTTTAAAATTGATGCTGACCATTGAAGTGACCTTTGGGAATTAATAGTTAAGCAGTAACAAAGGTATCTATTTTGTCAGATCTATGATGATGCGATGACCATCATCTTTTGTTTTGATAGATATATTGGACACAAATTTTAATGGTTCGTGTTGAGTTTTCTCAATTACACCTTTTATGTAAAGCCGTTTCAGTTCAGCTTTGCGCTTTTGATTTCCTTTATCAGAAAGCACGAACATTTGGTTCAGTATATGCTGAACTGGAGGGCTGTACTTGAGTATAAAGTTTGTTGTATATCCCTGGATACTGCTTAAGATGTAGGTATTTAACATGCTCCATGCATTCAGAAGAGAGTGTCCACCCAATTCTCCGTGCCCACTGTTTGTAGGGAACCAGACCCACCTACCTCCATGTTACTAGTGGCAGGTTTACCTTTTTGTAGGTTCTTCGCTGTTGTTGTAGCGCTGGGTTTGGATTTGCAGTTTGGTTGGCGTTGGAGGTCCCGCATCTTCTAGGAAGGCCGGCCTGGGCCATGGCCTTAAAAAGACTCATGTTTTGAGTACCGGTCCTTCGAGCTTTCACCAATTCTCTGGTGGGTGCTTGGGGGTGCCAGTAGGTTCTCTTGTTCCTGCACCCCCTGCACTCTTTCTTCCGTGGACCCCACTTCCAGGTCAGCCCAGAACTGATCCGCAGTGCTCCCCTCTGATGGGGTAGAAGCACTGTGCAGCCCTGAAAGAGGTACTGCTGTGGGTTTATCATAGGGCCCACAGTGACCCGACTCCATCTCCCGGAGTCTGTCACGTTGGAGCAAAGCTCCATACACCGCTTCTTCCCGCTCCAGCGCTCTCGGGCGCTGGCCGCCGGCGGTTATGCAAAGTCGGACTCCTCTGAGTCCACGACCTTGTTTGTTTTGTGTCTAGCCTTACCGCTCGGCCGCATGGATCTGGCCGGTGTGGAGGCGACATCGGGCACAGCTGATCCCACTACGGGTGATCCAAGTGCCGCTGGCTGCTGCTGGCTGCCCGCTGCTCCACGGTCCTCCTTCTCCAGCTTTGTCCTTCCTTCCGTGGAGTGGATATGGCCGGTGTGGAGGACATCTGGCACAGCTGATTCCATCTAGCCCACCAGCTTTGTCGCAGCCCGTTGTTTCTGCACCTGCAATCACCATAGAAATGTAAAAAAGACCGCAGCTCTTACCTGCAGGACCAACTTGTTGCTACGGGTGAGCGTCATTCCAACCCGTCTGCTGCCGTTATTGACTGGTCAAATTAACGGTTCTATTTGAATGGTCTCCCGCCCGGCCGTGGTGTTCTGGCTGGTGCGGGACCAGGTCAGCACTGCTCTACTTATAACGGGAGTTAAACGTGCCTATGGCGGCTGCTGCTGCCGGCTGCCTCTGTCTTCCCCAGCCAGCTTTACTAGCAGCACTATGGACAGTCCTTTGTCCAGCTTCCCCTCCTGTAAATACCCAGTGTGGGGAAACATTAATTTTTTGCTCCCTCTCCCGCCCGTTGCGGCAGCGAGTCGGGATCGAAAGTTGGGCACAGCTATTCCTATTACGGGAGCAGACTCCGGTCGCAGCTGTAGTCCCCTGTTGCGCTTACTCCAACTGGCTTAGCCACGGCAGGAGCGCAATCTCATATTGTCCCCTAATTTTTAAAAAGGGGGCAGAGCACTAATGCAACCCACTGTTGTGTAGGTTGTTGGCTCCGTTTTTCTCCACCCGTATGGGGTGAAGTTGGCACTCGCTCCCGTTTATGGGAGATAGTGGTGCCGACGTCCGTTGCTGGCTGCCTGCTGCTGTTCAGCGGCAGCTCGGCAGTCTTCCTGGAAACAAGAAGAAAAGGTAAGGAAATTTCTTACCTGTTCCGTAGCCCCAGACCCATGTAGTTATTGGGTTGTAGGTTCCGTTTTTCCTCCACCCGTTTGGGGTGAAGTTTACAGTCGCTCCCTCATGGGAGATGCTGAGAAAAAGGTAAGGACATTTTCTCTTACCTGTTGTTGCTGGTTCTCAACCTGCCGTCCTCCCGCAGCCCCACGGACCCCGTAGCGTAGGTGTTTGGGGCTGTCTGACGGCAAAGTGGTACTCCTGTCGGGGTTCTCTTCCCCAAGCTGGAGTCGCACGAAATCCCGCTAAGGGACCATCGTGCTAGTGGCTGTTTGCTGGCTATCTGCCGCTTGCAGATTCCTCCCTTGCCAGCTTTCAACAGCCTTCCTGTACGAAAAGGTAAGTAAATAAACGACATCCTCTTACCTTTCTATTGCAGGTTCAAAACGTCCTTCCTCCCAACAATGACGAGTTGCAATGCGTGTAGCGCAATGACAACGCATGCGCCTGGCGGGCTTCTTCACGTAGTCACTCACGTGACTCCGAAGTAAAATGTGGATAAATGTGAGGTTATCCACTTTGGTAGCAAAAACAGGAAGGCAGATTATTATCTGAATGGTGTCGTTGGGAAAAGGGGAAGTACAACGGGATCTGGGGGTCCTTGTTCATCAGTCACTGAAAGTAAGCATGCAGGTACAGCGGGCAGTGAAGAAAGCGAATGGCATGTTCGCCTTCATAGCAAGAGGAGTTGAGTATAGGAGCAAATATGTCCTTCTGCAGTTGTACAGGGCCCTAGTGAGACCACACCTGGAGTATTGTGTGCAGTTTTGGTCTCCAAATTTGAGGAAGGACATTCTTGCTATTGAGGGAGTGCAGCGTAGGTTTACAAGGTTAATTCCCGAGATGGCGGAACTGTCATATGTTGATAGAATGGAGTGGCTGGGCTTGTATACAATGAAATTTCAAGTCAATGTTTTATTGTCATAAGCTGCAGCACAACAGAATATGTAAACATAGTACACAACGGGAGAAATAAAAAGTTCAGTGTATATATATATATATATATATATACATTCACACATAGGCTGTGAGCCGAGCATCAAAAATGTTTCTAGAAATCAACTTTCGTGATCCATGTCTCTGAACTACATGAAAGTTTGCACAGATTTAGATCAAATATAATTGAGATCATAACTTTGTCAGTGTCAAAAGTTGCACATTAATTAATTAAACTAATTAGAACACGAGATCGAAAAAGTAAGCGCCATCTAGTGTCCATTGCCCATATTACACCATGGGGAGCCTATTTCCATGTTGCAGTCTATTTAAACCATATATTATTATACCATATATGTACGACGTGAATATGACTGTAATTATATATAATTATAATATATATATATATATTATAATTATATAATTAATATAATTGTGAGTGAGTTTTTTGAATGAGACTGCCGCAGAGGTCCGGCCCCTGAACCAGCCAAACTCCATACCCCGTGGTCCCTTTAGCCACAAGGGCCACATCTAACTCCCTCTTAAATATAGCCAATGAACTGGCCTCAACTACCTTCTGTGGCAGAGAGTTACAGAGATTCACCACTCTCTGTGTGAAAAAGGTTTTTTTCATCTCGGTCCTAAAGGATTTCCCCTTTATCCTTAAGCTGTGACCCCTTGTCCTGGACTTCCCCAACATCGGGAGCAATCTTCCTGCAGCTAGCCTGTCAAACCCCTTAAGAATTTTGTAAGTTGCTATACGATCCCCTCGCAATCTCCTAAATTCTAGCGAGTACAAGCCGAGTCTATCCAGTCTTTCTTCATATGAAAGTCCTGACATCACAGGAATCAATCTGGTGATTCCTTCTGTGGTAATATTGTCCTTCCTCAGATTTGGAGACCAAAACTGTACGCAATACTCCAGGTGTGGTCTCACCAAGACCCTGTACAACTGCAGTAGAACCTCCCTGCTGCTATACTCAAATCCTTTTGCTATGAATGCTAACATACCATTTGCTTTCTTCACTGCCTGCTGCACCTGCATGCCTACTTTCAATGACTGGTGTACCATGACACCCAGGTCTCGTTGCATCTCCCCTTTTCCTAATCGGCCACCATTTAGATAATAGTCTGCTTTCCTGCGTTTGCCACCAAAGTGGATTACCTCACATTTATCCACATTATACTGCATCTGCCATGCATTTGCCCACTCACCCAGCCTATCCAAGTCACCTTGCAGCCTCCTAGCATCCTCCTGACAGTTAACACTGCCCCCCAGCTTAGTGTCATCTGCAAACTTGGAGGTTGCATTCAATTCCCTCGTCCAAATTATTAATATATATTGTAAATAGCTGGGGTCCCAGCACTGAGCCTTGCTGAGCCCCACTAGTCACTGCCTGCCATTCTGAAAAGGACCCGTTTACTCCTACTCTTTGCTTCCTGTTTGCCAGCCAGTTCTCTATCCACATCAATACTGAACCCCCAATACCGTGTGCTTTAAGTTTGTATACTAATCTCTTATGGATGAAGGGGAGCCAGTGGATGTAGTGTATCTAGATTTTCAGAATGCCTTTGATAAGGTCCCGCACGGGAGACTGGTGACTAAAATTAGAGCACATGGTATTATGGGGTAGGGTGTTGACATGGATAGAAAATTGGTTGGCAGACCGGAAGCAAAGAGTGGGAGTGAATGGGTCCTTTTCAGAACGGCAAGCAGTAGCGAGTGGAGTGCCGCAAGGCTCGGTGTTGGGTCCGCAACTGTTTACCATATATGTTAATGATTTGGAAAAGGGAATTAGGAGGAACACTAGCAAGTTTGCGGATGACACAAAGCTGGGTGGCAGTGTGAACTGTGAAGAGGATGTTAGGAGGTTGCAGGGTAACCTGGACAGGTTGAGTGAGTGGGCAGATGCGTGGCAGATGCAGTATAATATAGATAAATGTGAGGTTATCCACTTTGGCGGCAAAAACAAGGGGGCAGATTATTATCTCAATGGGGTTAGGTTAGGTAAGGGGGAGGTGCAGCGAGACCTGGGCATCCTTGTACACCAGTCACTGAAAGTTGGCTTACAGGTACAGCAGGCAGTGAAGAAAGCTAATGGAATGTTGGCCTTCATAACAAGAGGATTTCAGGAGTAAAGAGGTTCTTCTGCAGTTGTATGGGGCTCTGGTGAGACCACATCTGGTACATTGTGTACAAATTTGGTCTCCTAATTTGAGGAAGGACATCCTTGTGATTGAGGCAGTGCAGCGTAGATTCACTAGATTGATCCCTGGGATGGCGGGACTGTCATATGAGGAAAGATTAAAAAGACTAGGCTTGTATTCACTGGAGTTTAGAAGGATGAGGGGCTATCTTTTAGAAACATATAAAATTATAAAAGGACTGGACAAGCTAGATGCAGGAAAAATGTTCCCAATGTGGGGCGAGTCCAGAACCAGGGGCCACAGTCTTAGAATAAAGGGGAGGTCATTTTAGACTGAGGTGAGAAAAAACTTTTTCACCCAGAGAGTTGTGAATTTATGGAATTCCATGCCGCAGAGGGCAGTGGAGGCCAAGTCACTGGATGGATTTAAGAGAGAGTTAGATAGAGCTCTAGGGGCTAGTGGTGTCAAGGGATATGGGGAGAAGGCAGGCACGGGTTATTGATAGGGGACGATCAGCCATGATCATAATGAATGGCGGTGCTGGCTCGAAGGGCAGAATGGCCTCCTCCTGCACCTATTTTCTATGTTTTCTATGTCTATGTTTTCTATACTGGACAGCTAGATAGCTAGCTAGACTGATCTACATACTGGATAGCTAAGTGGCTACCTAGATAATTACATACTGGATAGCTGAATAGCTAGCTAGATGGCTACATACTTGATAGTTAGGTAGCTAGCTAGACTGAGGCTACATATTGGAAAACTGGATGGTTACATACTGGACAGCTAGGTAGCTAGCTAGATTGGTACATACTGGATAACTTGGTATCTAGCTAGATTGAGCTACATACTTGGATAGCTAGATAGATAGCTGGCTGAGCAACATACTGGATAGCTAGATAGCTAGCTAGACTGAGGCTCCATACTGGAAAACTAGGTAGCTAGCTAGAATGAACTACATACTGGATAGCTATGGCTACATATAGGGGAGGGTGCCTAGAAATAGGGGGGATTTAAGGAAGGGCACCTGTAAATGTGGATTTAGGGGAGGGCATGTAAATGGGAGGTGGATTTAGGGGAGGGCACCTTTAAATGGTGAATTAGGAGGGCATCTGTAAATGGTGAATCCACATAACAATCTCATATAATTCTTCCCCCCTCATTAATTTATTCTCACGTGTATCGAGATACAATGAAAAGCTTTAGTCGTGTGTTAGCTAACCAGTTAGCAGAAAGGCAAAACAAGATCAACATTTGAGCCAACTAGATGGCTACATCCTGTATAACTAAGTAGCAAGCTAGGGTGATCTACATACTGGACAGCTAGGTAGCTACCGAGACTGAGCTACCAACAACTGGATAACTAGGTAGCTAGCTACATGGCTACAGACTAGATAGCTAGCTACATACTGGTGTTTCATAGTTCCAAACAACCAAATTGGAAGAACAGCACCTCATATTTCGCTTGGGCAGCTTACACCCCAGCGGTATGAACATTGACTTCTCTAACATTAAGCAACCCTTACTTTCCCTCTCTCTGTTCCTCCCCCACTTTATTGTTCTGCTAGTTTCATTGTGTACAGTTTTTGTCTCCTAATTTGAGGAACGACATCCTTGTGATTGAGGCAGTGCAGCGTAGGTTCACCAGATTGATCCCTGGGATGGCGGGACTGTCATATGAGGAAAGATTGAAAAGACTAGGCTTGTATTCACTGGAGTTTAGAAGGATGAGGGGAAATCTTATAGAAACATATAAAGTTATAAAAGGACTGGACAAGCTAGATGCAGGAAATTTTTTCCCAATGTTGAGTGAGTCCAGAATCAGGGGCCACAGTCTTGGAATAAAGGGGAGCTCATTAAGAGATGAGAAAAAACGTTTTCACCCAGAGAGTTGTGAATTTATGGAATTCCCTGCCACAGAGGGCAGTGGAGGCCAAATCACTGGATGGATTTAAGAGAGAGTTAGGTAGAGCTCTAGGGGCTAGTGGAGTCAAGGGATATGGGGAGAGGGCAGGCACGGGTTATTGATTGGGGACAATCAGCCATGATCACAATGAATGGCGGTGCTGACTCGAAGGGCCGAATGGCCTCCTCCTGCACCTATTTTCTATGTTTCTAAGCAAGACCCTTCACAAAGCCATGCTGACTTAGGCCTATTTTATTGTGAACTTCTAAATACTCAATAACCTCATCCTTTATAATGGATTCTAAATTCTTACCAACTGCCGAAGTCACACTAACTGGCCTATAGTTCCCACAATTTTGCTTTGTGATGTTCTATGTTCAATGTTTTATGGTAGAAAGAGGGAAGGAGAAAGGAAGAGAGTGGCACGATAGCACAGCGGTAAAGTTGCTATCTCACAGCTCCAGAGACCCGGGTTCA
>NW_026576739.1:62500-67500 GCF_028641065.1 Leucoraja erinaceus | reverse complement strand
ACGAGATAATGACTCCTCTAATAAATGCTTTGAAGGATTCCCATAATAAAGTGGGCGATATATCTGGTGTATCGTTTGTCTCAAAAATAGGTCCATCTGTTTTTTTTAGATATATACTCCCTTGTGGGTCTTTCAAAATTTGCGAGTTAAACCTCCAGAACGATTTATTCATAGACATTCCTTCTAATTTTAGAACGAAAGTTAGCGGGGAATGATCTGAAATCGTATTGGTGTGACATTTAAGGTTCATAGTATAAGGGATTAGTTTTGAATCCACTAGGAAGTAGTCTATACATGAGTATGTTTTATGTACCATTGAATAAAACGAGTAGTCCCTTCCAGTCGGATTCGCAATCCTCCAGACGTCTGCTATATTTAACCATATAACCAGATAACAATTACAGCACGGAAACAGGTCATCTCGGCCCTACAAGTCCATGCCGAACAAATTTTTTTCCCCTTAGTCCCACCTGCCTGCACTCGTACCATAACCCTCCATTCCCTTCTCATCCATATGCCTATCCAATTTATTTTTAAATGATACCAATGAACCTGCCTCCACCACTTCCACTGGGAGCTCATTCCACACCGCCACCACTCTCTGCGTAAAGAAGTTCCCCCTCATATTACCCCTAAACTTCTGTCCCTTAATTCTGAAGTCATGTCCTCTTGTTTGAATCTTCCCTATTCTCAAAGGGAAAAGCTTGTCCACATCAACTCTGTCCATCCCTCTCATCATTTTAAAGACCTCTATCAGGTCCCCCCTTAACCTTCTGCGCTCCAGAGAATAAAGACCTAACTTATTCAACCTATCTCTGTAACTTAGTTGTTGAAACCCAGACAACATTCTTGTAAATCTCCTCTGTACTCTCTCTATTTTGTTGACATCCTTCCGATAATTGGGCGACCAAAATTGTACACCATACTCCAGATTTGGTCTCACCAATGCCTTGTACAATTTTAACATTACATCCCAGCTTCTATACTCAATGCTCTGATTTATAAAGGCTAGCATACCAAAAGCTTTCTTTACCACCCTATCTATATGAGATTCCACCTTCAAGGAACTATGCACGGTTATTCCCAGATCCCTCTGTTCAACTGTATTCTTCAATTCCCTACCATTTACCATGTACGTCCTATTTTGATTTATCCTGCCAAGGTGTAGCACCTCACATTTATCAGCATTAAACTCCATCTGCCATCTTTCAGCCCATTTTTCCAAATGGCCTAAATCACTCTGTAGACTTTGGAAATCCTCTTCATTATCCACAACACCTTGGTATCATCTGCATACTTACTAATCCAATTTACCACACCTTCATCCAGATCATTGATGTACATGGCAAACAACAAAGGACCCAACACAGATCCCTGAGGCACCCCACTAGTCACCTGCCTCCAACCCGATAAACAGCCATCCACCATTACCCTCTGGCTTCTCCCATTCAGCCACTGTTGAATCCATCTTGCTATTCCTGCATTTATACCCAACAGTTGAACCTTCTTAACATACCTTCCATGAGGAACCTTGTCAAAGGCCTTACTAAAGTCCATATAGACAACATCCACTGCTTTACCCTCGTCAATTTCCCTAGTAACCTCTTCAAAAAATTCAAGATTAGTCAAACATGACCTTCCAGGCACAAATCCATGTTGACTCTTAGAACCCTTTTTAAACAATGGAACAACATGCGCAGTACGCCAATCCTCGGGGACTATTCCCGTTTCTAATGACATTTGATTTTGTATTTTGTATTTTGTATTTTTGTATTTTTTATATATGTATTTAAGAGTTCACTAGTTTTAGATTTCATATTAACTCTTTGTTTTTGCATCGATTTATCTAAGTACGGATCTAAAACACAGTTGAAGTCTCCTCCAATTATAACATTTTGTAGTTAAATTCTGCGATTATATTCAGGATTTTATTAAAAAATTGAGGATTATCAAAATTGGGCGCATATATGTTTACCAAGGTGATTGGCGTAGCATGGATCTCTCCTGTAACTATAAGATATCTCCCTTCCTTATCTGATATAATATTCTTTGATTTGGTATTCCTTTGCGAATAATGATTGCGGTGCCTCTGGATTTCGAAGTATATGAGGAGTGAAATGTTTGGCCTATCCAATTCGCCCTCAATCTCATCTGATCTTGATGTTTAAGGTGCGTTTCTTGTAGAAAAGAAATGTCCGTGTTGTATGATTTCAACTGAGCTAGTATTTTGCCCCTTTTAATTGGTTCATTAATACCCCTTATATTCCAGCTACACAATGTGACTCCTCCCATTTTCTTTTGTTTATCATCTTGCGTTTTCTCTGATTTTAATACCCTTATTTTTTACGTTGCATCCATACCTCTGGACTGGATATTTGGGGGGCGTTTATATTACTAACTTCCTTGGTAGATCCCTTTTGCGATTTTCCTTGAAAAAAAACACATAGTAGTGACATATTGTGATTAAAAAAAAATTGAACAAGTAAAATTACAGTGTCTGAAGTATTCGACACTGTAGTGCGTGTCCCACACATCTGTGGGGTTCGACATCTATTCGACTTCCGAAGTTGATGTTGTACAATTAGCTCCGCTCCTTTTATTACTCTAAACCTAAGAGGGCGGTACCATTTCAAAATCAATTATATTTCACCCAATTACACTATATTATATATATATTTCATTCAAACTTATCAGATGTGTGTTCAGCTACTATGAAATTTATTTATCTAACACTTTCATCTACTAATTATTTATAATTAGTTATACTTTTGATAATAGTAAGCTGTTAGCTGTAAGGGTTAACCAGAAACAGGCTCCTGGAATTATGCCAGGTGCCTGAGTCTCCTCCCTTCCCCACACGAACTACATAACACTTAAACATTCAGTAATATCTACTTTAATTCTAAAATTTGTTATCTCTATATACGCGCTAGTCAGTCTTTTTAGCACATAATTACATTTTGTCCATTATATAGTTCAGGTTAGTTTCCATTTATATTTCTATAATAGTATTGTTAATTATTGTTAATTCTCTATATTTTGTAAAGCTGTTTTAAGATCTTAAACCGCCATTTGTCCTTGTGATGTTTTCCACATTCGGCTCTGCCGTTCGTCTCTGCGTTGCTTATCAGTCTTTCCATCATTTTGAACAAAGAATGTCCTTGAGTTGAATTCCAAAGTGTCCAAAGGAGATAAGGTGTCTAGACCGGCGCACGTGGAAATGCTCTTCCATTTTAAACTTTTAGAGAATAGTATTTCTTCCCTTATCTTCAGGTGTTCTCTGTGAAGTAATAAAAGGAAAGAAATTGTCCATATCGTCCCGCTGCCTTAATTAATCTTCTGTTTCTGCCACAATCTCTTGGGCATATTTATAAGATGCGTCCGAATTAGTGAAAGTTTTCTCTTTTCCCTTGAAAGTAATGCGCATCCTGGCCGGATAAAAAAACGTCACATCTGACATCTTTAACTCCCTGGAGAATCTGTCTTGTCTGTGCGAACTTTCTTCTCTTTTGCACGATCTCATAGGGATAATCCCGGAGGAGTTTGATAGTGTCGTTTCCAAAGGTCATCTTCACTCCGTATTTGATTTTTTTCATCAGCTCTTCAAGTGCTGAAATGTCACGAAGTTTGACTATGATCTGTCTGGGTGGGCTGGATCTGCTTGTGATCTTGGCTTAAATCTAGGTATTCGATGTGCCACTTCAATTTCCGGTTCCACAGGTAATTGAATACATGTTTGATTAAGTTGACAGTGAACTCACGGGCGTTATTTAACCATATAACCATATAACATTTCCCTCTGCTCCTTCAGTTACTCCCAATATTCGTAAATTTTGGCGCCTTGAGCGAGCTTCGAGATCAAGACATTTATCTGAGACTTTCGCCAGTTGACTCTTGAGGCTGTCCACTTCTAGCTTCATTCCCTGCATATCTTCAGCCATTTGTTCAGCAACTGTTTCCATGTCTTTCATTGCAGTCACTTGTGAAGAAACAATTACATGCACAGCCTCAAACTTCTTCTTAGATTCTTCTTCCCCTTTATTAATTCTCCCCATTTGCTCTTCATGCACATCCTCATTCGTTTTTGTATAATGCCAATGCAGTCAATAACTTTTTGATTACCAGCATTAATGTTCGACATATTTTCCATCAATTTAACATTAATATTTTCCATCATTTTTGAGTTTCCAGCCTCAATATCCTTTCTCAGTTCTCTTACCGAGTTCTTTATCTCCTCCATTTAATTTTTCTCCTTAGTAGCCATCTCAGTCTTGGATCTTGTAGCCATTCCAGAATCCACTTCAGAGGTCTGTTCTTCAGTTTTCTGTGTTTTCAGCAGTTTTGAGATTGTTCTCTGAGGGATCTTGAGCTGGAGACGTTTTTTTCATTTAAAATCCTTTATCCTCCGTTTTAAATTGCAGCGCTTACTGATGACGTCATCAGCGCGACGTCCCGGGGCTCTGGTGAGTTTTTGAATCGGTCCCGACCTCCAGACCCGATTTTAACGCGAAAAATCGCGATTTTGCAAGAGCGGAGCTAAAAGTTGCGACTGCTAGTCCAGCATGGCGCCACCGGAAGTCGTTGTTGAATAATTCAAGAGAGCTGACTGCTCTGTCTATGGTGAGTGTGTTTTTTGGACGATGTTTAAAGCATGTTTTTGCTTCAGCAGCAGTCTCTAGGGGAGGCTTTAAACGTTTGAATCATTCGGTTTACCACGTTCTGAAGTTACTTGGCATTTTAGTATAGGTTGTGAGTGTGTGAGTGAATGTGTGTGTCTGTTTTTTTCTGAAAATGAATTGGTTGTAACGAGTTTGCAAATTAGTTTCTCTTGGGCTTTTTTAAAATATCTGATTCTTTAATATATGCAGACTGTACTGGAAATGCCCAGTCTATCAAGCAACAGCTGTTGAACGAGAATCAATTGTAAAATTACTGCTGCTCAAAATTTATCAGAACTGAAACATTAACAGTTTTGTCTGACTGCAAATGTTTTGTTTGAT